>NC_059200.1:50588388-50610888 GCF_020615455.1 Coregonus clupeaformis | reverse complement strand
ACATTGCGGGGAGCACTGTTTGAAACGCAGGCTTGAAACATCGCTCAGTGTTTTCAAGGGCGCCTCACATGCAGCCGGGCTTCAAAAGCCCTTTGGAGGCATGTTCAGATGGCTACTGCCCATCAATGTGCTGTTTATATCCTCCCTGCCTGCCTCTCAGCCTTTTAGCCTCTCAGACCCAGGTTTTAAACCGGAACAGCCACAGGCACACTAAACCAGGCCCGGCTAGGAACAGGCACACTAAACCAGGCCCGGCTAGGAACAGGCACACTAAACCAGGTCCGGCTAGGAACAGGCACACTAAACCAGGCCCGGCTAAGAACAGGCACACTAAACCAGGCCCGGCTAGGAACAGGCACACTAAACCAGGCCCGGCTAGGAACAGGCACACTAAACCAGGCCCGGCTAGGAACAGGCACACTAAACCAGGCCCGGCTAGGAACAGGCACACTAAACCAGGCCCGGCTAGGAACAGGCACACTAAACCAGGCCCGGCTAGGAAGGAGCAGCCAGCCAGCTCGCTCACCGCCCACACCGTGTTGACAGTCTCAGTCTCAGTGTTTTGGCTGAACAGACCGTTGCCGGTCCTAGTCCTGTGCTGTCCTGTCCTGGTCCACTAGTCACAGGGTCAATCTGATCACATGGCCTGGCCTAAATGAGCGACCGGGCTGTGAGTGACAGCGTGGGCAAGGGACGGGCCAGGGACGGCCTGACTTCAGGGAATAGGAGGTCTGCCTGGCCTGTCTGTGACTGAGCGGACAGAGTGTGACAGGGGAGGGGACGGGGGCACGGGGGTGTGAGGGCTGTCACTGTCTGCCACTCACCACCTCACACCCCATCCACACCACACAACAGAGGCCCACATATCACTCCTGGAAAGGAATATGGTAAACAAACAGACAAAGAAAAACAGGATAGTTGGAGCCTGGGTAGGGAGCCAGTGTACAGGGCCTGGTGCTGGTGTTACTCCTCAGTCAGGCCTCAGGTGTTACTGAGTATCAGTAGCGGTGCGTGGGTAAAATCACCGGGGAAGCCCCCCTTGTGATAATTGTGTTGTTTGCTCTATAACCTGTTAATTCATATGCCTTGCGACCGTGATAGCCGGATAGCAACCTCTGTCCACTGAAGTCCACAAAGCATATTGCATGTACAGGAACAGACAGTTACATGACCTACAGCATGGTCAAGCAAGTTACTGTTTCTGACATTTTCGAACCACTAAACAAAAATTGATTTAGAACCACGTAAAGTTACAGCAAGTCGCAAAGAAAACAGGCCCTGCCTCCACTATTTCAGCACCATTTCAACTTCAACATTTCAACATCATCAAATCAACTCTGCTTAGTCTAATACATTGACAACTAAAAGATACCAAAAACAATTTAGTCCAATCAATGTAAGCTAAATATGATGTGGCTGTCCATGGTTCTGATTTCTGTGTGTGTATGTGCGTGAGCATTCGTGCAAGTAGAAAAACATGTTAACGCACCCTACTTATAGAGAAACACCAATGCCATCCTCCTCTCTTTCATGTTGACGAAATGGTCTATGACTCTGTCATATACAGTACATGCTTTTATTTTTTGTTGTCCTAGGCTACCTGGCCAAAATGCTTTCTCGCTAGCCTAATTTCCATTCATGGGCAACATTAGCTAGTTAACATTAGCCTTCTACATCTAGCTACATGTTGAACTTCCATCCTCTCAGGCCAGGGGCACAATGTATGAATTAATGGTTGGATCAGAATCGCCGTTATAATCATTGGCCAGTATGGAGCATTAAGTAAAACCACAAGTCCAAATCCCTATCTCCATCCATGGCTAATTTAGGAAAGGGCCAATTTTAGCTAGCCAGTTAGCTAGCCACCGGAGGACAAAAACACAACTAGATGTAACAATTCAAGTTTTTCTGTCAATGACGTATGCTGTCAATGGGATTTGATAGGAGTGTCGCCAAATCCAAACTGGCTTCCCTTGACACTTTGTTTTGGTGCGCCAGGACCATTCACAGTTGAGCTCGCTCAGTTTAGCTCAACGCTGATTGGCAAATTTGAAAATTATGAAACACAGAGAGACGAAAGATAAATTAAAGTGAAAAAACATATTTTTGGGGGGAGGGGGCCTGGCTTCCCTTGGCATCCATGAATACACACCACTGCTGAGTAAAGAGCACCAGAACAGGGGCCTGGATCCAGCTACCTCTCTCTGTCTCTTTTCGTTCCCTCGCTTTTCTGGAGGAGGGAATGCCCTAGGGGGTTGTGGTTAACTATGATTGACTAACTAAATATTTGGCTGGTTTCAAACTGCCAGTCTTACCTCTATTTCTCTCTCTCCCTCTCTCTCTCTCTCCCTCTCTCTCTCTCTCTCTCTCTCTCTCTCTCTCTCTCTCTCTCTCTCTCTCTCTCTCTCTCTCTCTCTCTCTCTCTCTTTCTCTCTCTCTCTCGCTCTCCCTATCTTTCTCTCTCTGTGCCAGTCTTCTCTCCTTCTACCCCCATGCCGAGTACAGGGCCATGCCTCCTGTGGTTCAATGCAGATTTGTCTAACTAACAGATGCAAGCATTTCATCTAGCCTCAAATAAAAGTATAGTTTCGGTGTGGTGTGTGAACCTACAACATTATAAAGATTTTAGTCTGACATATAATTCACTAGTTTTAGGTTGAAACCCCACTACCCGCCCCCCACCTATTTGGCATGTGGACAAATACCATTGAAGCGAGCCTATTGGCAGTGACATTGACAGCTAATTCGGAACAGTTGTGAAGTATTATTCAAATGTCACAGTTTATCACGCTTTGTCACCATCTTTTACTAACGCACAGAGGTGTCTCAATAATGCCCTGGACCTGGCACTCACAGGGGGCCAGGGTTCCGGTCTAGAAGCTCACTTTCCACTGTGCTCAGAGAGCACTTTCGGTACTGCAGTTTAGCTTCAATTGAGCCCAAAAGGACAATTCCCATAGACGGCTCCATAGAGAAGTCAAATAAAAAAAATCACCCAAAACACACTTTCGTTATCACCTTTGTACCAAAAATAGCCATCGAATTCTTCTAGTAATTGTCTTCGAGGCCGATTCTTTCACTATCACCCACTGCTGAAGCTATTAACATTTTATATCCATCCATTGTCTCCCATGCTTCTGGATGACGTGATGACGTGCTAGTGGGTAGACGTTATCAGCTCTGCAAAGCAGATGGCAGCAACCACGAAACGGCGTACGCGAACGTGAGTAGATTACATTGAAAACAACGGTCGGCCATCTTGGACGTTGTCTCCAGTTCAATTATACCTCAGTGGGCACTCAGTCACTCATCTACCTACCCAGCATGAACCGCGCTAGTGAGTGAACAGAGCACTCCATGTCCCTCAAATGGCTCTAAGTGTGTTTACATGCACAGGCCATCACTTTAGTCACGTAACATGCTGACTTTGACTGTTCGTATAATATAGCTGCTGCTCACATTCTCTCCTGCAGTGCTAGGTAGGCTGGCAGGCTGGCTGGCTGAGAGAAGGGGAGGGGCAGTGTGAACTTGCTGTTGACTCAACGTATGGTGGTGTTGAATGGAGCGTGTTGAGCTAGTCACCACGTTAGTACTCAGCTGGACCCAGTAGAGAGAGCTAAAAGCATCTGTGTGAGTGAGGAGGGGAGAAAGGATAGGGAAGGGGAGGGAAATATGCCAGCCATGCATCACTTCATTATTAATAGCAGCGTCCAAATAAAAATGCAAACCTTGTCTGATTTAATGGATGGCTGCGTCCACACTGCCTGCCCGACCACACCACGTCCCAGGGAGCTGCGGGCGCTGGAGGGGTGGGTGCCGCCACACTGCTACACTGAACACTCCACACACAGCCTGGTTTCACTTCCTGAAGTGTGTGGGGTGTGTGTCTGCGTGTGTGCGTGTGTGTGTGCTTGCGTGTGTTTTGGATGGCATTTATTTCACTCTCAGTACGCAGGCAGAGTGATGAGAGGTGTCCTGTTTGTTTTTCGTCTCAACACTGTGCAGCACATCTGAGCCTGGTGAAGGGCCTGTTGAAAAGGCCCTAAAGGCTACTGTCACTGTCACTGTCGCCGTGCTCTTTCTCCAGTTGCAACACAAGTGTGACCAATTTCATCTGTTAGTACAGTTATTTTCTAAATACTCTGGACCAAGAGGCAGATGATGGAAGAGTTGACAGAACAAGCCAGGAATGACAATAATATTAATCTGTTCTGTTATTACACATCCCAGCGATGTACACAAATCTCCCTAGAAGCGACACCTCTAGACAGTGATATTTTCATTTACTTCTGGATGCGTAGCTGGGATTCCTGAGGTGGGATGGATGGAGGTTTAGTTAGTGTATTTCAGGCCTCCAGCCAGCCTGTAAAATGTTCAGAGGCTTTAACAGTCTCTTACCATGTTGAATGATTCATTTCTCCTCTCCTCTCCTGCCGTTCAGGTTCACAGCAGAGGCCTCACCCTCTAGAGGCAATGAGGGTGGTGTGTGTGTGTGGGGTGTGTGTGTGGGGGGGGCAGTGGGGAGGGGGGGTTGCTTGAGGCTTGTGGCTGGGGGTAAGGCACTTGGACCTGGGGTGGCAATGCTCTCTAAGACACCTCTCACTAGAAATGTGCTTCTGGCTGCACAACAACATCTCCATGCTATTTATGTTACTCATTCTCAGCCTCCCTCCAGCTTATTTAAAATCACACTTTCTTTTCAATGAATGGTGCAAAACTCCCTTGATATTTGAACATCTGAATATCTGTATCTGTGTATTTATTGAGTGTTCATTTGACCTGTACACTCTTAGAAAAAGAAAGTTGCTATCTAGAACCTAAAAGGGTTCTTCGGCTGTCCCCATAGGAGAACCCTTTGAAGAACCCTTTTTGGTTCCAGGTAGAACTATTTTGGTTCCAGGTAGAACCCTTTTAAGTTCCATGTAGAACCCTTACCACAGAAGATTCTACATGGAACCCAAAATAGTTATACCTGGAACCAAAAAGGGTTCTCCTATGGGGACAGCCGAAGAACCCTTTTTGAACCCTTTTTTCTAAGAGTGTAGGATTATAAATTGAATGCAGTAATCCAGGATCTGCAGGTGAACAAGGCCCTCCTTCCTCTCCGCCCTGCCTGCTAGCTATGTAAGCCCAGGGCCCTGCCTGCCTAGCGGCCTCCCTCCCAGGCTGCTGTGGGTTGTGTTATGGGCCCTAACGTTCACACCACTAATTTCCTCCGGCAGCTAGGCAGCTCTTTAACAGGTCTGGCTGTGGGGCAGACAGCTGCTGTGTAACAGGGCCTAGAGCTAGCCTCACTCTCTCTCTCTCTCTCTCTCTCTCTCTCTCTCTCTCTCTCGCTCTCTCTCTCTCTCTCTCTCTGTCTCTCTCTCTCTCTCTCTGTCTCTCTCTCTCTCTCTCTCTCTCTCTCTCTCTCTCTGTCTCTCTCTCTCTCTCTCTGTCTCTCTCTGTCTCTCTCTCTCTCTCTCTCTCTCTCTCTCTCTCTCTCTCTCTCTCTCTCTCTCTCTCTCTCTCTCTCTGTCTCTCTCTGTCTCTCTCTCTCTCTCTCTCTCTCTCTCTCTCTCTCTCTCTCTCTCTCTCTCTCTCTCTCTCTCTCTCTCTCTCTCTCTCTCTCTCTCTCTCTCTCTCTCTCTCTCTCTTTCTTTCTTCCTTTCTCTTTCACTCCTGGTTCTCTCTCCTCCTTCTCTCCCAGCTCCACAGCAGCTCTCTGTGGTGATGACATGCTATAAAGAGAGCACCCAGCCAGACAGCCAGCTAGGGAGAGAACAACCCAAGGAACACTCTTTAATTTCCCATCTCTTTATATGCCCTTTGTTTTGCTCTGGGTTTCTGGATAGGGCAGTTGCAGCGATACCACGGGAGCCACAGTGACCCAAATGACTAGCGCCACCCAATCCTGGGTTTGTTAGTCTGACTGTTTGGGACGTATTTCTGGAGATATAGGCAGGGATAGGGACAGCCTGTGGCTGGGAGTCTCTGTCAATGTCAGGATAGCCTGTCCTCCAGGGCCCAATGTCAGGATAGCCTGTCCTTCAGGATCCAGTGTCAGGATAGCCTGTCCTTCAGGATCCAGTGTCAGGATAGCCTGTCTTCCAGGGCCTCTACAGGTCACAATAAGAAGAAGAAAGCCCTGAGTGTTCCCCAGCTCCATGTCCCTGCATTCTGCTAACATGGCAGTGAGTGTTTATGTACAAATGATCTGCTAGTGCTGTTATACAAATGTAACTACACTCAGCCACAGGGCAAATCAACTGAAGAGAGTCACCACCTTTTCAACAGTCCTTAACTCTCTCACCTTAAACAGCAGAGTCAGAGGCATAGAAGTAGGATTTCAGAAGACCCTGTTTGTGGTCCTTTAATTGGGTGGTGACATCATGGTTGGGATTGATGTCATCTCTGTGAGATTGGCTGTGTGTGTGGAGGGAGCAGCTGGGAGTTCCTGTTGGACAGATCTGAGGGGGGACGGGGATGGGGAAGGGGTGTACGGGGGGGAGAAGGAGAACAGTAACAGAACAGGCGGTAAAGGCCTCAGAGGGGCTTGGGCCACTTCCCGTGCCCCCCTCCAGGAAGAGAGCGCCAGCGTCCCGCCGAGTGGGGCATTGTTATCCACCCTCCGCCCCGCCTGGCCGGCCTGATCGATGGCCCCACACACCGTCTGTGTCGCCCTCGGCAACACACAGCAGACGCCCAAACAACAACAAACAAGGCCCAGCGCTGCTTTATGCACGCCTGCATATAGAGGGCACAGAAAAACATAAGAACAACACACACAAATACACAATGCTACAGCAGCAGCCGTACAAATACAACAACCAAAGCTAGCAGAGCCTACGCTACACAAAGCAAAGCAGGGCATGGCCCTTGAAAAATGCATTGCGGCGGTATTAAAGAAAGGAAACCAACGTTTGTGTTTTCAGGAAACCAAAGCAAATTAACACCAGATGTTGGAGTGTTGTGACTGCACTCAGTGGTTCTCTCAAAAGGAGAGCTGTAGTCCCGGTGAAGCGAGGGTACAGCGCTGACACATTTCTCTACAGTTTGGGATGTGTTACCCTACCTACCCTGACAAGACAAACAGTTACAAGTCTAGTTGCTTTGTGTCTGTGTGTGTGTCTTTGTTGCAGAAAAACACACTATAATTTCACCTTTGGTTTCCCTGTCAGTCTGTCACACTAGGTGATGAACATGTGTGATAAACATGCATGTCTAGTCTCAGAAGGGTATGAAGATGTGTGAGTGTGTGTGTTCAGTGTGTTGTATGTATGAGATGATGTGTCTATGACTTGAGGCTGCCCTCTCACCCATTTAAAAGAGGAGCATGGTTAGGGCCTCCCGGGAGTCTAGCTAGCTAGCGTACCCGAGCAGACCCATACGGCTGGCTGTGTTAGCGTTAGCCTCAGGCTAATCCTCCTCAGACTGACTGAGGGTGTGGAACATAGCACCTGACCTCCGACCTCATGTCTGCTAATATAATTCTGACACTTATTATGCACATCTTAGCAGTGATTTAATACACAGTTCCTTCCCAGAATTAAAATATTGCCATAAGCTAATGCCATTATTATTTCTGTGATGATCTGTTCCTAATTACATATGAAAATGAGGGTGGAATCGATCTTTCAGCGATCTTACTGGAATTCAACACGATGACAGCGATGTTGTTCTGTTTGTTTCAGGACCTGTAGGCTTATAGGTTTCAGTGAAAACCACCTCTGCTCTCTCTCCTCTGCTCCCTCTATCACTCTGCTCCCTCCTTCTTCAGACAATGTAGAGATGGTGGTGACCCCTCTCTCACTCTCTCTCTCTCCCTATGCTTGCTCGAACATCGTCTTGTGTTTAGGGGATATTTGTCAAATCCGTTTTTGTGGACAGTTTACGCTGATATTTGATAAATCCCCAAAAGGAGCTTATGCAAATCAACATGAAAGATTAAAGATCAGATTAGATGCCTTAAACCAATTTGAAAACACAAGATTGTGTTTTCTACAGCTGTGTGGCATTGTCAGTGCGGCCCCTGCTCTTTTCTGGAGCTGAGGAGAACAGCTGAAACACAAAGAAGAAATGGCTGTTCTCTCTGGTCTCTCTGACCTTCTGTCTATTCCATCAGTCTTGTACGAAAACAACTTGTCTGGCTGTCTCTATCATCTCTGAGGAGTTCAGGCCACTGCAAACACTCACATGTTACAACAACCCAACAGTCACAGCGACCGACTGACCGTGTGGGCGGGCCGATTCAAACGCCAGCCATCAATTAAGATGCAATGCCACTGCCACCTTCATCTTACACCGGCCACTTCTCTGTGTCCTCTTGACATTGTGAAACCAACAAATACTCCCCCCCGCCCCCCCCACCCCGCACTTCTCCCTCTCCTTCTCCTTCATTTTGTTGTGGTGTGGGTAGCAGAGCAGAGAGAAAAGCCCGGAGCACTGCATTTTTGTAATTCAGTCAAATAAAGCACTCCCCCTGTCAGCTGTCAGACAGGGAGCTTACCATCAGGGTCAGGGGGCATGCCGCTGCTTTCATGAGAGCGCTAATCGATTAGCCGTCAAGGCGCCGCCTCAAGTGGGAAGAGCGATGGAGGGCCACCTGGGTCCCATCTCAATAATTGCTCGCCTCCTCGGTGTGTGTGTGTGCCACCTCCTCCTCAACGGGGAAGGAGCAGGGGAGCAAGGAGGTGGTTCTGAAAGGGGGGCGTAATGAAAGTGAGCCCCCCCCCCCCCACCCTGCTGCCGGAGCAGGGCTGTGTGCGTGCATGTATTGCTGGACGGTATCGATTAGCCGGTGCGGGTGAAATAATTTAGTCTGAATTTATCGTGAGACCCTGGAGAGGTTAAGCACATCGCCTTGGGCTTCTCATCCGCTCTCTGACTCTGTGGGCTAGGCACAGGGTCTCTCTGTAAGCCAGGGCACAGCCAGCCAGCCTGGAGAGTCAAACGGAACCACTTGAACCTTGTGCTGCACTCTGTCTGCTCTGCTCTGCCATTGTTGACTTTGTTTCAATTACACCTCCAACACAGACAGACACGTGTTAAACAGGTGTCACAGTCCACACACTTTAGTACTATAGGTGAAGAAAGACGTTATTATACTACCAAGCACCAATGCTTTCTTTTGAATCCTTCGTATTACAATACATACAGTACGTACAGTACAGTAAACATATCTGCTTAGTTTCCACTCAGTCTCTTCATACTCTACGAGTACTGAGGATTAGTATAAGAAGATAAGCCCCCAATCCAAACAATGAGACAGTTCAAAGAGCCTCATAACCCACGTGTGTCTCTGTCTGGGCTCTGGGGCAGGAAACAGCTACATTTCCCATTCTGACACAAGCCAGGACCCTCAGAGATAATATGAGGAAGTTGATGTGAACCCAACAACACACATATTCCTACCCATCTATGCTGGGCTGGGCTTTGGAACTGGTCTGGTCTGACATGGGTAAGGGGCTGGAGAGGATTTTCCCAAGTGCTGCTGCTTTGTTTGTGTGTGTCCATCAGTGGCGGTCAGTGCCGTTTCAGATGAGGGAGGATAATTTTTTTGTTCATGAGCATTGGCCTTATTTCTATTACAGCATATTGGATGACTGTGATTCATATTCCATTCACCCAGTTAAATGTAACAGCGATAGGTTTAGGCTACGACATGATACTCACATTTTCCCTATACCCATCATGAGGTTGCTATAACCTAGCCTATGAATCAAAGTTTACAACGTGGGTGCACACAGGTCGAGAGAGAAATTTGATGTGACAGACAGTGACACATGGACAGACAGTGACATTCAATACTGCTTTGCACACTCTTGCCTGCATCTAGCTGATAGTGGGTGTAATCATTAGTCCAACAGTTGCAAACAAGAGTTTCTATTAGACAAATTCAGGTATGTTTATCCCCGTTTTGTTCCATTTGCTTCTGTTTAAGAAACGTTTTTCAACAGAATGGGTGGAATGAATACACCCCTGATCACTCGTAAACACAGTTCACAGTTTCACAGCAGCCACATTGTATTCCTTCTCGCATCTACGTTATGCGCTCTCCTCCTTTCACCTCTTCCCTTAGCTTGTGGACTTCAATGCACAACACATCAGCTGTATGTGACCAGTCAAAAAAAAACTTTCCAAGCCAAACTGCTACACACAGCCTACATCCTTGTCACCATATTAGCTAAAGTAACGTCACAGTCAGCATAGCTAATAGAACTAACGCGTTAGTAAACCGGCTACAATCATGCAGTAACGTTACACTGTACAGTCAGTAAGCAGTTACACCGGCGGGCCCTGTGGCAATGAATTAGTAAAACCAAAAGCTTTCCTTGACTTGGAAGAGTTCCAGTATTGTGTTGGATAGTGATAGCCAGCTAGCTAACATAGCATCCCTCTTTTTGAGCATGGTGTTTCAGTAGGTTAAACTATCTAGCTGCATTTGCTAGCTAAGTAAGTGAAACTGAAAGTGAAAGAATAATGACAATCTCTCTATTTCTCTCTTGCTTCTCCTTCATTTAGGAAGAAACTGTTCAACTATTTTCTTTCTCTCTCTTTGAGTCAACTACTCACCACATTTTATGCACTGCAGTGCTAGCTAGCTGTAGCTTATGCTTTCAGTACTAGATGAATTCTCTGATCCTTTGATTGGGTGGACAACATTTCAGTTCATGCTGCAAGAGCTCTGATAGGTTGGAGGATGTCCTCTGGAAGTTGACATAATTACTTTGTAAGTCTTTGGAAGGGTGTGAGAACCATGAGCCTCCTAGGTTTTGTATTGAAGTCAATGTACTCAGAGGAGGACGGAAGCTAGCTGTCCTCCGGCTACACCATGGTGCTACCGTACAGAGTGCAGTTGAGGCTACTGTAGACCTTCTTTGCAAAATAGTGTGTTTTAATAAATTATTTGGTGACGTGATTATGTTTAGTATAGTTTTATCTAAAAAGGATAACATTTTAAATGTTTTTAAATAAAAAAAAATATGAAATTCACTGAGGAGGATGGTCCTCCCCTTCCTCCTCTGAGGAGCTTCCACTGGTGTCCATCATTAGCTCCAGGAAGCTTGGGCTGAAGCCTCAGTGACCAGTGGACTGGGATGGGGAGGGGAGGGGAGGGAGGGGGATGCATCTCAGGCTGGACACCTCGTTATACGCTAGCTAGGTGTCTGCTGTTTAATGCACTGTGAACCTAGCTGGGGCCATCCCCCTCTGTGAGGAGGCGATTCATTTCAGTCCAATTGGGAATCATTGCATTTTGACCCCTGACCCCTTAACTTACATTGATGTATGCGTGATTACTAATGGAAACTGGCAAGTGGAGGAGGTATGGATTATTAACCAACCTTCCCCTCTCTCTCCACACCAAACACTCTCTCTCTCTCTCCCCCTCTCACACTCTATCTCTCTCTCTCTCTCTCTCTCTCTCCTTCCCCTCTCATTGTGTGGATGGCAGATGGAATGGAATTCTCCTCATAACATAATTTATTGTCATTCCTGCCTCTATTTTAGGCCACTGTATTGTAACCCATCGTTACCCCTGCCCACTGCATTACAGGTTCAGCCATTTTAATACACTGGCAGTTAAAAGTTAACTGCACCATTGTTTTCTTTGGCCCTTGATTTCTGCAGGCTCTGTTTCATGAGTGGGGGCTACTGATAGCTCTCGTTATTCAAAATGTAGATGAGCAGACTGGGCCGGCTATGAAAAAAGTCCTATTGGACTAGGTATGGTCCACAGTCTGACCTGGCCACATCTATCAGATCATATTCATAATGTAGCTCCATCTGTCTAGTAGATTTCTGAAGATGGCACACCAAATTGACTAGAAATATTTGAATGTGAAAGGAAACGAGAGCTCATAGAGGTACATTACCCTGATTGGTGCATTTTCATCTTTCATTGAAATCAATAGACTTGGAACATTCTGCTCATGGTCTTTAGGTTACCTGTAGATTTGTGACATGAGTGTATTGCCCTTTAGGAATTAAATCATATCAAAATCAATTTCCCTTCTGTGTGTACGTCCAGGGCAGACATGGGGGTAGGGACGGGGGCCTCAGGAAGTGACTGACCAACCATAGTCTTATACACGGTCACACATGGTCTCACACACACACACACACACACACACACACACACACACACACACACACACACACACACACACACACACACACACACGTGGGAGTGTCGGTGGTTGAGGGAGGGAGGCTATACGGTGGTTGTTCGCAGCGGCGGGCAGGGGTTATTAAGCGCTAATAGATTGCTCAGTCAGGCACTGTAGCTTTAGGCTGCCATTAGCGCTACCACTTCTGACACAGGCATCACATCGCTGATGTCACACGGTCAATTGGAGATGAGGCAGGGCCCATCGGTCAGGCCTTTACCACAGCTATCATTCACCGTTATTATCAGCACCACTGTCGCCGCTTTGCTCTGCACCGCTCCGCTCTGCACCACGCGCCCCCAGTAAGATAACACAACAGAGACAGGAGGGAGCGCGCCTCCTCGTATGCTCAATCAACTGAAGGCTGCTCTTACACAGCCACACAGAGAGAGAGAGAGAGAGAGAGAGAGAGAGAGAGAGAGAGAGAGAGAGAGAGAGAGAGAGAGAGAGAGAGAGAGAGAGAGAGAGAGAGAGAGAGAGAGAGAGAGAGAGAGAGAGAGAGAGAGAGAGAGAGAGAGATAATTTATAAATATAATACAATGGTGGTTAATGCACTCATTTTTGTTTCCTTTGTTTGTGTTGGTTTATTTGTCGAGGTTATGGAAGCCTAGTTTCGTTGTGATTAAATAATCCATTATTAATTAATAGTTATATTTGTTGGTTTCACAATGTCCAGCGGAGGGAGGCCATTGTTATCCATAATGTGGCCTGTCTGTCGACTGGGACTTACTGATTCATGCTCATGGAATTGCAAATGAGTGGCTGTAAATTCCCCATCTTATTTTCCCCAGTTGTATTTGCCGTGCTATAATGTAGGTGCCACCCAACACTGAGATGCTAATTGGCTAAATTACTATGTGAGCACACAGGATTTATGCTTACCTAACGAGCACTGGGGTATCAGGCTGGTTCGCTCGCTACCCAAATGTGCCACAAAAAAAAAAGAGAATGGAGGAGGGAGGGAGGGAGGGAGGGAGGGAGGGAGGGAGGAAGGGAGGGAGTACGATGGGGAGGAACCCAACTAGCGACAGAGCTGGGCTGGGTGATTTATGGCAGGCCTGACGTCCCGGCACACTGAAAGCACAGGGTTACAAATGCTGAATCTCCTCCGGAGCTAGATCATAAATTTAGCTAATGTATCGGAGCTTTCCCCCTCCACTTCCCCCCTCACATCCAACCACCCCCATCCATCCCTTCTAACACATCATAGAGTTGTAGCCTGACCCTCTGTCCCTACCCCTGCGCCTCCCCTCCTTACAACATGCAACTCCTGGCACATTCCTCCCCCTCCTTCCCCTTTACATAGGCCCTGTGGTAAGGTAGAGTGATTAGGCTTTGGGCTGTTAAGAGTCAGATCAAGGAGAGAGCAGTGAGGAGCTGTGAGCCTGGAGACTGTAGAGAGTGGTTGATCTGATCCAAAGGTTGTTTGCCTGTGGAAAGATGTCCCCAGTTTGCCTCCCTAATGAGGCAGAGGAGAAGAGAGATGTTCGAGGTTTCAGTCACAACAGCATTTTGTTTTCACACATCCGCTGATTTGTTTGGACATTTTCTCCGCGAAAGCGTCGCCTCCTACTGTAAGTGCTCCAGTGGTAATTATGTAGTCAAATCAGTGTCTCCACACAAATATAGACACTCATTCTTTTTCTCTCCCTCTCTCTATCGCTCTCTCTCTCTCTCTCGTTCTCTCTCCTCCGTCTCCTCGCACAGCCGACCTGTAATTTAGCAGTCTAAGAATCTGTGGCAGAGAGAAGAGTCCACACTGTCTAGTCAGAGCAGAGCACAGAGAGAGAGAGAGAGAGAAAGGGAGAGTTAGTTTGCGCTGGCTGACGGGGCCAGAGGCTCACGTCGCCCATATTTAAAAATAACCAGGCCATCTCTGAAGTGCTGTTTGTGTGTTCAGCCCGTGGTGAGTCTTTGTTCTTTGCACAGTTCAATAACAAACGTCCTATTAATACAAGTCATTGTGAAATCATGGCATGGAGAGAGAAAAATCCCCCCTGAACAGAACAGAACAGAAACAGGGCCCTTAGACAAAGAGGCTGTATGTATGCTTGTTGCAGGTGACAATAGCTGGGGGATAGAAATAGGCTTGGAGAGAGCGGGAGGGAGACAGGGTGGGACCCTGCTGTAGGTACGCAGATGTCAGAAAAGGGGGTCGCCACACACCCATCATCCCTTGCAAGCCCTGAGTAAACAGCTTGATGGGACTGTCATCACTGGATGATATTTAAAAAAAACATACACATGCAGACGCAGAGTGACAGAGGGCTTCAGCACACACTCCTCTAACACAAACACTATCACAGGATGCAGCCTGGTAGAGGGGCCATGTGGGAGTGGATGGGTGGGTCGATGTTGGTGTGTGTGTATCGAGGGGGTTCATATGATTCCCACCAGCAGGGTCAGACTGCGTGTGACCGGGCCCCCCTCACCTCTCGCTCCCTGCCTCTTGCCCCCTGGCCAGCTCGCCTGCCTCACAGATTAGTTTTCCACTTGGACAGGAAGCTGATTCTCCTGCCACTTCCTGTGCAAAACACAAGCCTTCCACCTTCCACCCACCATGCCATTTATAGCTTACACACTCCGACACCCACCCACCTATTCAGTCACTTCCAGCATTACATACACTCACACTCACACTCATACCCATATGTGTGGAGAAGTTGTATAATGTTTCCTGTAATGTAGAGCCAGTGGAGAAGGACAATGGGGGGATTAGATGTATAAATGCAAGCTTGTCTCATTGCCTTTTCCTTCTCAGTGTTTCACTTCTGTCATGACTGCCTCTGTGGGTGAGTAGTAGCTGTCTGGGAGCAGGGGTCAGGGGTCAGGCCCATAGTCAGATAACACATAGTGTGTTTATACTGTCTGAACAGGGGAGAGGGGACTAGGGGGTGTGTGTCTGTGCAGGACAAGGAAGGGGAGTGGGGTGTGAAGGATGGAGGTGTGGAGGTAAAGGTTGGATGGATGCCAGGAGGTGGGTCGGCGGGTGGGTGGTGTGTGAGAGGCAGCAGACATGCTAGGAGAGGAGAGGAGAGGAGAGGAGAGGAGAGGAGAGGAGAGGAGAGGAGAGGAGAGGAGAGGAGAGGAGAGGAGAGGAGAGGAGAGGAGAGGAGAGGAGAGGAGAGGAGAGGAGAGGAGAGGAGAGGAGAGAGATGATGAATTCCCCAAGTCGGCCAGTCAGTCAGTCTGTGAATTGCTTCCTATTCTGGAGGGCCGTTGGAGGTGCCGTAGCTCGCCAGGCTGCCGCTGGCCACACAGCACAGCAGAGCACAGGGGCCAGGGCCCACAGGAAGCAGGCTCCCATCGTCCTCCCATCAGCTAATGGACAGGAATGTGGGTCCCCGGGGCCTGGGGGTGGAGGGGTGGAGGAGTGGAGAGGCGGGGGTCCCAACCTCCCAACTAAACACACTGGGCTTCTCTTTGAGGTGGGGGTGAGGGGTGTGTGGAGGAGGAGGGGGGTGGGGGGGGGTTGTAGAGTTTGTGTTCCAGGGCCCTCTTGAGAGACAGAATTAGAGGCAGAAATAAACAGAGGAATCAGAGTGTGGTTGGTTGGTGGTAGAGGGGAGAGGGGCTGTTGTGTATTGCAGTGAAAGGGCCCTGGGGCGATGGCTGTATAACTCCAGTCCTGCACCAAGGCCATGGAGAGGGATCTGTCTAGACTCAGTGCTATGGAGGAATGCTGTCTTGAAACATTGACGTACATGCACCATGTTTTACCTTGTGGATTTGCGTTAGTAATGTCAGATCATACAGTGACAATTTTGAACTTCAGTTACTAAAACACACATCACAATTTCTCTATGGCACACAGTGTTATTCCCTTCCACAAAGCCAGGACAAGGAACTAGCTAAGCGCAGGGAGGGATCTGATACATCCAGGATGCAGAGTGAGTGTGATTAGGTCGTCAGTGTGTTAGCTAGCTAGCGTGTGAGCAGGAGAGAGGTGATATACACCGGACCTGTCAATAGACCCACTAACCCAGAGGTGAAAGTTATTCGTCACTGCGACAGATTTCCATCATGAGGTTTGAGTAAAAAATAAATAAAATATATATTATAATTTTTCCATGTGGGGAATTAATATTATGGGTTAAAAAAACACTCCAGGCCACACTTGAATGTCTAAAACTAGATAGAAATTATGTAGAAATGATAATGGACCTACTGAATATACCCTAACCTCTGCTCCACAAACACACTACGTTCAAATAACTGCCCTTTTTCTGGCCCACAAATCGATTTTCACAAACAAATCAGTCATCAAAAAATCTGTGCGGCCCTCCGTTGAATTTCAAAAAGTTTTCCCACCGATCTGAGATCGACTTAAGTTATCATATGCCTACCAGCCCCAGTCTAAGCCCCCCCTGATCCCACCCCATCAGGACCCAATCGCACCCCTGCCCCCTTGGCACGACGCCAGCCCCCCTGCCTCTAAAGGGGGACAAGGGGAGGAAGGAGGAGAGGGGGTACTAGGAACTGCTGGTAGTGACAAGTGAGAGTTCTGGACAAGCTCAGGTTAGCGTGACAGGACCTAGCTGGAGCTGTATCTTTGTATCTAAATGCTGTACAGTGATATCCAGAGTATATCTGACTGTACTTAGGTTGAATATCCCAGTGTGTCTCAAGCTGCTCCCTCCCTCTTCATCATGTCAGATAGACTGGAGGACAGACAGACAGACAGATCGACTGACAGACCGACAGGGCCTCTCTCTCTCTCTCTCTCTCTCTGTGATGGATGAAAGAATGCTGCTGGAGAGATGATGTCATAGGGACATGGATAGGGTTCAATTAGCCAGTTGGAAGAAATTAGAGGGGTGTACATTTGATGAAGAAAACGTGGCATGTTGAAAAGAAATGTCACAAGATTGCTAAAAAGGGAATTGGGAAAGAACTAGGCTTTTTTTCCGTCGTTGTTCAAAGGCGGCAGGCAGGTAGCTTAGTGGTTAAGAGTGTTGTGCCAGTAACCGAAAGGTTGCTGGTTCAAATCCCCAAGCCGACTACGTAAAAAATCTGTCGATGTGCCCTTGAGCAAGGCACTTAACCATAATTGCTCATGTAAGTCGCTCTGGATAAGAGCGTCTGCTAAATGACTCAAATGTAATTGATTATTCCTGTCTTTGGAGTAGAAAACAACAGCTCGTTTTGCGGTGTTACTGAAAGCAGGGCGTGTGGATTTCTTTTGTTTCTTTTTATAATTTGTCCCGGAAAAGCCGACAATCGGCTAGCTGTAATGAGCGCCGTTATCAATCTCCTCAATGACAATACTAGGAAAGAGTGTGCTGTGTGTCGGCCTGGACAGACGGCATTTCCCCCCAAACCACCACATTGACCTTCACTTTGCATTCCACGGGAGGTGTGTGTGTGTGTGTTTGTGTGTGCGTGTGTGTGTGTGTGATTTATAGTTTGCATGCAAAGTGTGTATGCAAGACTAGAAAAAAATAGTATGAGCGTTTAACTGTCTTTACAAAGACATGTATGTGTTTGTGTGTAATGGAGAGAGATAGACAATAGCAGACAGACAGACAGACAGACAGACAGACAGACAGACAGACAGACAGACAGACAGACAGACAGACAGAGAGAGAGAGAGAGAGAGAGAGAGAGAGAGAAAGACGGGGAGAGACAAAGAGAGAGAGAGCTATGACGGTCAGGTTACATAAACCACTGGGGACAGTCAGAATGGTGTGCTGTGCTGTGTGTCTGTGTGTTCTGGGTCATGTGTTCTGTGTCATGGATGGATGCTGCTGAGTAGGCCTTTCATTTCCACAGTTAAGGAGAGAAGAGTCAAACATAACTTCACTCACTTTCACTAGCCTGTAAGCTGTGTGTGTGTGTGTGTGTGTGTGTGTGTGTGTGTGTGTGTGTGTGTGGGGGGGGGGGGGGGGGGGGGGGTGTTGATGTGGGTGCCCGTTGCCCCCCTGCCCTGCTCCGCCATGCTCCCCTGGCTGAGGTTTATTTATGTAGTGGGGGGATGAGATGAGATGTTGCTCCAGAAGCCACAGGACGGGACGGGAGCCACCACAGACAAAGGTACACAGACAGACTCCCTCCCTCCGGCCCAGAGTCCATCAGCCTGCTACACTACAGCCATCCAAGCAACCAGGGTCTGCCCAGGGCTCCCAACATACAAGCCCCCTTAACAGCCTCTGACTGACTGGTGTATGCACGTACGCACTAATGTACACACACACACACACACACATATTTTCCCTAACCCTAACCCTAACCCTAACCTTAATCCCAAAACCTAACTTTAAGCCTAAACCTAACCCTAACTCCTAACTCCTAACCCTTTAACCCCTAACCTTAACCCTAATTCTAACCCTAACCCTAAACCTGAAATAGCCTTTTTTCTTGTGGGGACTGGCAAAATGTCCCTAGTTAGTCAAATGTTTGTTTGTTTACCATTCTTGTGGGGACTGCTGGTCCCCACAAGTATAGTTAAACATGTTCACACACACACACCCACACCCACACGCACACACACGCACACACACACACACACACACACACACACACACACACACACACACACACACACACACGCACACACACACACACACACACACACACACACACACACACACACACACACACACACACACACACACACACACACACACACACACACACACACACACACTCACTGTTCACTGCTACTCTCCATGGCAGTAGCTCTGGCTACAGCCTGTGTGTTGTTGTTATAATCCCAGTAGACACCACCAACAGTCAGGGTCACGGTCTAAACCGGGGTCGGGGGATGTTGTTGTTGTATTGGCTTTTCATGATGAATCATTTACTTCGAAAATGGATTATACAAATATGCAGAAATTAAATGATTGTGAAAATGTGTATTTGAAGAAAACATAGGGGGAAAATGGGTAGAGTCAGGGTGAGATGAAGAGATATATATTTCTGCTTATTGCTGTGTTTTTCTGCTGGCTGCTTTGTTTGAAGTATGTTGCCACCAGCGGTGTCTGCTTATGAGAGGAGAAACACACACGCATGCACAAACTCCTCGGACTGGAGTGAGTCGGTATGGTTAGCTGAAATCTCTCTCTCCATCTCCCCACCACTATCAACCCCCTTTCTTTCTCCATTTCTCTCTCTTCAATTTCTCACCTCCTCCTGAGCATAGCTCTCATCGACTGTGTAGTCAATAAAATCTAACTTTTTTAAAACCCACTTTACCACATGCAGCTTTTACGATTTCACTAAAACCTTAGAGTAGATGAAAAACATATCTTGGAAGTCTTAAGGATCCCAAAATTCGGTGAACTTACACAAAACCTTCTGAACCATAGCATTCACTGCTTGTCCAAACACCCACCCCCTCCACCTCATCCCTCCTCCTCCCCCGGCTCCCCCCTTACCTCACCCCTCTCACAAGGGGAGCTGTTATCAAGCCTTTAGGAAGCGGGCCGGGACGGCCCATCAATTACCCAGAATGCCAGAGTGTGGACAGAGATACTCATGCAGCCCGCCACTCACCCTGCTCTTATCACTAAGCATGAAGTGACATCGTCTATGACTAACTGCCCACAACCCAAGTCCCAAACCCACTCCTCAGCACAATGGGACAGCTCTACCCTCTCTGTCTGATAGCCTGTCTCCCCTTACAGAAAATGTGAAATCATGTGAAAACCTGTTTTAGGAACACTTCACGTGATCACACGTTTTCACATGTATAGTTTCATGTTATCACATGTTGCTTTACATGTTGTCACATGTTATCACATTAACTTCACATACGATCCCATGTGATCACATGAAAACATGTGTTTTTGGAACGTTTGATAACGTGAAATTCATGTGCTTTTTCCATAAGGGTGTCTATGGGCTGGGTTGGGAGTGTGTATCCCCCTAATTGACAGCTAAGACAGACCTGCAGGTGTAGCTTTTATTACCACTTGTCTCAAATAGAGGAGGACTGCTTGTATCCCCCTGATCTATGGAGCCCAGTGCAGTGTGTGTGTGTGCGTGTGTGTGCGCGTGTGTGTGTGTGTGTGTGTGTGTGTGCGTGTTCCATAGCAGCCGGTGCTGGTTAATCCTGGGTCTTGCCCTCCTCGGCAGGCAGTGGTGGTTTCTGGGTAGCCACATATGTATCTTATAATGGCAGGCCTGTCACACGAGACCTAGAGCTGAAAGCACGACAACAAACACTTCGGCTAAATCCAGTTAGAGATCAAAACGCCATCAGAAACAAGGAAACAAACAAACAGACACAAACACAAAGGAGGCAGTAAAGGAACATTACTTAGTGTCATAATTCAACATGTCTTTGTAGTGCTGTGTGAAGTGTGTGGTGACGGTGAGACTTGTACACGCTACAGACGTGATCACCGCTCTCATCTCCATGGGAAGTGCAGAGACCAAGACAACAACTGAAGGCAGAGGGAACCGCGATGAGCTGATTTGGAGTGTTTGCTTTGGTCTTCGGTGGCTGTCTTGACAGCTCCGAGTCCCTGCAACCCTCCTAACAAGCGCATATTAATTCAGTAAGGTACAAAATATGTATATATTTTAATAGAAAAAAGAAATGACTTGGCTACGTATAGCTACTGCCGTTGCTAACAGAACAATTTTCACCCTCTAGTACCTCTAGCATCCCTTAGTACCCTTCGTATGGGAAGTGTTTTTTTATTGACTACCCAGAATTATAAATGTTATACAGTTTTTATAGCTTATTAAGGTTTTACAGGAAGGCGGAAAGTTGTGTTTTATTGGGTTAATTTGAAAAGAAAAGCTTCCTTGCTGCATTAGCACTATTTTCCCCTCATCAACATGTTTGGCTGGTGAGCAAGTACTGTGCTAAGTCAAACGTTTTCCTCCTTGCTTTCTGCTGAAGTGGGAGAAAGGGGTCGTGTGTGTGCGTGTGCGTGTCAAACTGCTACTTTAATTAGAGAGGACAGGAAAAGAAAAAGGAGGAGAGATCACCCTGGATTTTCCTCCAGAGTCAAACAAAAGAGAGATTGTCATTTCTTTCTTCCTTCTCGCTCTCTGTACACCACAAACGAGGCCGCCCATCCTCCCCAGCCTTGGTGCTGTTCTCTCTGTGCACTTGCATTTGGGCTACAGACAAAACAACAATGGTATTATTTATTGTACTGTTTTGCGGTGGACTGGTTTAAATAACAGTTTGGTCTCGCTGCTCTCCTCTCATCTCTGTGTCTTTTTTTTCTCTCTCTCTCTCTCTCTCTCTCTCTCTCTCTCTCTCTCTCTCTCTCTCTCTCTCTCTCTCTCTCTCTCTCTCTCTCTCTCTCTCTGTCTCCCCCCCCCCCCTCTCTCTCTATCTCATTCCCTCTCTTGCCCTCTCCCTCTCAATGGCACACCGTTAATTTGAGTTCTGAAATGTTTGTTTTCTTGGCTCCACAAAAATTGTTTGCAGATGACAAACATGTCATACTTCTGCCAAGCATGATCTTCCCTTTGGACTCCTGCTTTTATTTAGGACAGCGTTGACTTGCTCTGCAACAAAGGCCCTTGTGCTGCTTTGCCTTTGGATTTACTGTATGGGCATTGTGTTGCTCATGGTTTCAGAGCACAGGGTGTGGGACACAAGCATTCATACTAAATCAGTGACTGCTTTAGTTTAGTGCCCCATGGACTGTGTGTGTGTTAAAGTTTTCTTAAATTGACGGCTGGAGCTCTGTTTCTTTCTTTCCCATGCTGAATTGAATTAATGTGACTTGTGAGGCAGCATAGCACACCCAGAACAGGCGTTTATACTTGGTATGGGACAAGGGGAAAATCAGGTTACACACATCTAGAGAGAGCGAGTGATAAAAAAAAGAGAGAGAGAGAGATGAGACACACACACACAAGGGTGAGCGTATGAGCTAATGAGGTTTTGCTGTTGTTTTGATGTGCGATGCGACCAGGGCTTGTAGGTGTGGGCTGTGTGTGCAATAATCAGCGGTGCTCACTGACACCCTGGCCTCTGTGTCATCAATCCAGCCCTGTCTCCCTGCCTCCCTCCCTGCCTGCCACAGGTCCTGTTAGGCTCTGCCTCCAAGGCTCTGGCGGTATTCATAGTTGAGCAGTCCCCCCCACTCCCACCGCTGTGACAGAACAATAAGGCTGGCAAATTACACTTTAAAAAAAAGAAGCCAGTGGAATGAGCCGCAGGATAAGTGAAGCCACCTCTTCCATTCAATGTTGAGGCAGAGCCAGGGCCAGAGCCATATAGCTGTCTATAGAAGGCATTATGCCTTTCCCCTCTCCCGTCTCTCCTGTCTCTTCCTGGTTTATGAGGAAGTGCCTCTGAAGCACAGTGGTAATGGAGGATGTGATGCTGCATTTTAATGGATGATTATGTCTTTCTGCTTTCTATCTCCGTTCCTCTGAG
>NC_059200.1:50575888-50585888 GCF_020615455.1 Coregonus clupeaformis | reverse complement strand
TAGACGATTACTTATTAGATTACTTTTCAATTCAGAGAGGATGTTTGCGGAAAATAAAGTATGTTTTCTCAATGGCATTCAAATCAGCATTGAAAAAAGGCGCAAGATTACGTTTGTTCCGCCTGAGTGAGTCTGACCACAAATCAGAGACCACTATGATGACACACCTAATGCATTTGATGGATACTATTTGTCTTCTTCTAATGCCTCTTAAGGGGAAGGTAATCCAAAAGTAACTGAAAGCAATCCAAAAGTTACGTTACTGATTAACATTTTGGACAGGTAACTAGTAACTGTAACAGATTATATTTAGAAAGTAACCTACCCAACCCTGTGTGTGTTAGTGTGTGTGTGTGTGTGTTCAGGGAGCTGACATTTCTGGGCTTATGTATTATCTTTCCTCTCTTCATCTGGCGCTCCAGTGTAGTAGCAGACTGTATTGTCCTTTTGTTTTGGCCTGCACAGTCTACCTTTTGTGTGCGTCCGTGTCCGTGTGCGTGTCCACGTGTGTGTGCGTAGGTGTGTGTCTGTGTGTCTCTGTGTGTGTGTGTTTGTGTGTGTGTCCATGTCCGTGTGGGTGTGCGTCTGTGTGCGTGTGTGTCTGTGTGTGTGTCGTGGCTCTCCTCCCTATGTCTATTAGATGGTGAGCTTTGGCCTAATCTAATAAAGTGCTCTCTGCCAGTTGTGTCACACAACGAGCCCGGGGTGCTGCTGGTGCGAAGGAAGCGGAGAAAATCAATAGCGGTTTATAATTTACAATGGCAGAACCTCAGGACTCTTTATGACCCTCCATCCATGCTGGTTAATATTGCATGAGGATGCACACGTATGGATGAAGGGAGGAGGGGGGTGGAGGGATGGATGGAGGGATGGATGGAGGAAGGGGGGGATGGAGGGATGGATGGAGGAAGGGGGGGATGGAGGGATGGATGGAGGAAGGGGGGGGATGGAGGGATGGAAGGAAGGAGGGGGGGGGAGACTACAGAGGGGTAGCGTCCGGGGAGGTAACAGGAGGCCTGGCCTCGATCCCCCTCAGGCCGTAAAATAGGGGCTTTTTACAGCCTCACCCATCTCACCCTCAAAACAATACGTGATCAGAGTGCAATCAGCACTCTCTCTTTTCTCTCCCTCTCTCTTTCCTTGGATTGCGTATTGAGTAGGAACATCAGCCTGGGTAGCAGCAGCAGCAGAATCAGTACTCCTCCTACCCTGCAGTCATCTGATTGTTAATGCTCATAGATTAATTCTGTTTGAATTGGAGTGCGGAGGTTTGTACCCCGTCCATCCTCAGATGTTTAAATAGCCATGGGGAGCTGCGCCCCCCCCACCCCTCCCCCACCCAGTCGTCTCCATACATCATTAGAGGGAGAGAGGGCGCGAGGGGTCATCTCATATTTGTTTTGTTGTTTTGATTTTCCCCCTCTCCTCTCTCTCTCTCTCTCTCTCTCTCTCTCTCTCTCTCTCTCTCTCTCTCTCTCTCTCTCTCTCTCTCTCTCTCTCTCTCTCTCTCTCTCTTCCAGTATGTGTATGTGTGTGTGTGTGTATGTGTGTGTGAGCGCACTGTTGAATTATTTACCGCTTGTTATTTGCGGGAGCCTGGAGGACCCAGCTGGCCCAGTGTCCTATCTGCTTGCAGAGCAGGGAGCCTGGGAGGTGTAGCTGTTTAATTAGCCGCTAGAAGAGCCGCTACACCACTCGCTTCTCACTGTTCCCTCCACTCTGCCATTCTGCTAGCAATCACTGCCTAGCCTCCAAGCCCTCACAGCAGTGGTGGAAAAAGTCATCAATTGTCATACTTGAGTAAAAGTAAAGATACCTTAACCGAAAATGGCTCAAGTAAAAGTGAAAGTTACCCAGTAAAATACTACTTGAATAAAAGTCTAAAAGTATCTGGTTTTAAATGTACTTAAGTTTAGTGGTAGAAAACGTAATCAATTGTCATACTTAAGTAAAAGTACAAAGTAAAAGTAAATGTTATACATCAAATTCCTTATATTAACGGACAGACAGGGGCACACTCCAACACTCAGACATAATTTACAAACACAGTATTTGTGTTTCGTGAGTCCACCAGATCAGAGGCAGTAGGGATGACAAAGCATTATATTGATAGGTGCCATAATTCTGTCCTGCTTGAGCATTCTAAATGTAACGAGTAATTTTAGGTGTCATGGAAAATGTATGAAGTAAAAAGTACATTATTTTCATTAGGAATGTAGTGGAGTAAAAGTAAAAGTTGTCAAAAATATAAATAGTAAAGTAAAGTACAGATACCACAAAAAACTACTTAAGTAGTACTTAAAAGTATTTTTACTTAAGTACTTTACACCACTGCCTCACAGACACACACATTAATACACATATATTAGCTACCACTACTGTTTTTTTCAATGCTTCATTATTACATTTAAAAAAATTACAGTTAAATGTAATTACTACTTGGCTAGGAGCTAGTTGCTTTGATCATATAATGAGCTTTGCGATTATTAAGCAATAATGATCATACCCAGATGAAGAATTATGTTTATACACGGCGTGCATTATTTAATGTTTTGTTTATCAATTTATAGTTAAAGATTTATTTTCTCCTTTCTTCTCTTTAAATGTGTGTACTGTACTATGCAATGCCCGGTGCAGTGGATCACAGATAAACTGTTTATAGATAACACACAGGTAATAGCATCATAGATACCGCTAATAAGAGAGCTTACACACTCTGGCGCTGTGTGTGTTGCTCTGCGTGTTGCTCTGTGTGTTGCTGTTGGTATCAGTGGCCCATGCTGGTCCTCAGTCTGACAGGTGTGTATTGATCTCGGCCCCGGGTGTCAGTAGAGTGTGGCCCCCTGGCCCTCAGGCAGGCCTGTACAGAGAGAGGGCCACTCCAGAGCTGCTCCTAACCCTGTTGCCTGCCAGCCACGTCCAAACGGGAGGGCCCGCTGAAGGAAAATCAATCCCGTCACACACAGGAGGCAGGCAGCAACAACCTCCAACTCTCCCTGCTGCTCCCTCTCTTTCTCCCCCCTCTCTCTTTCTCCCCCTCTCCCCCCCCACTCTCTCTCTCTCTCTCTCTCTCTCTCTCTCTCTCTCTCTCTCTCTCTCTCTCGCTCTCTCCCTCTTTCTCTCTCTCTCTCTCTCTCTCTCTCTCTCTCTCTCTCTCTCTCTCTCTCTCTCTCTCCTCTCTTTGCTCTCTCTCTCTCTCTCTCTCTCTCTCTCTCTCTCTCTCTCTCTCTCTCTCTCTCTCTCTGCTCTCTCTCTCTCTCTCTCTCTCTCTCTCTCTCTCTCTCTCTCTCTCTCTCTCTCTCTCTCTCTCTCTCTCTCTCTCTCTCTCTCTGTCTCTCTCTCTCTCTCTCTCTCTCTCTCTCTCTCTCTCTCTCTCTCTCTCTCTCTCTCTCTCTCTCTCTGTCTCTCTCTCTCTCTCTCTCTCTCTCTCTCTCTCTCTCTCTCTCTCTCTCTCTCTCTCTCTCTCTCTCTCTCTCTCTCTCTCTCTCTCTCTCTCTCTCTCTCTCTCACACACACACATATCACACACACACATGCATGTGTGCACAATATTTTTCTCTCTTTCTGTCTCTGTCCCTCTCTTTTTCTAGCTCCCTTTCTCTGTTGCACCAAACACTCACACACAAATACTATCTTTCTCTCTGTGTTTCCTCTCTCTCTTTCCCCCATATCCTCCGCTCTCCAGGGAGAGAGTAGATGCAGCTGCTCACCATGATTGCTCAAACCTGGACACTTTTAATATGTGGGAATTAAAAATAACAAAAACCGTTGCGGTCCCTGAAGTGCGCCATAAGGTGATGGCAGAAGAGGCAACAAGAACAGTGATAAATGTGAGGATGTCGCCCTCTAATCCTTCCATTTTGTTTTGTTGTTGTTTGGTGTGTTTTTGTCTGGAGCTAAACGAGGCCTCCAATTGGTTGAGTGTGCGGATCCCTCTGTAATTCCCCTAGCCTCAGGTGACAAGTGTCGCCATGGTGACTCCCAGCCCTGACAGAGAAAAAAAACCAATTAGTGGAAAAGCTGTTGATTGGTTTGAGGCGGTAATTAACACAGGTGATGTTAATTAGTTCCCAAGAAACCAGTTATGGATCTGTTGGATGTGAGAGTGAGTCAGTGTGTGTCTTTGTGCGTGCGTGTGTGTGTGTGTGTGTGTGTGTGTGTGTGTGTGTTTATTAGTATGAGTATACGTGTGGGAGAGAGTTCTGTAAAAAAAAGGACAATAATTACTGGCTGATACTTTATTGCATGTGAAAGTTGTGGAAGATTTTAATATGCATGATTTGGTCCCTTGTGAGCAGTGCAAGAGTTTGGAGTAGAAATAATTGAGTGTGTCTGATTAGGGAAAGGAGGACAACCTGAGAGAGGTGTTCCTCCTGTCAATATGCTACAGGCGGAGAGAGGAGAGAAAAAGAGGAGAAGAGAGGAGGGGAGTTACTGTAGTATAAGAACCTGGCCAGGATTAATGGAGATCTAATGCGTTGGTTTACAGGAGAAGTATTTTACACCAGCCTGTGATACTACCTCCCTGATTTAGAAAGAGATCTCTCTCTCTCTCTCTCTCTCTCTCTCTCTCTCTCTCTCTCTCTCTCTCTCTCTCTCTCTCTCTCTCTCTCTCTCTCTCTCTCTCTCTCTCTCTCTCTCTCTCTCTCTCTCTCTCTCTCTCTCTCTCTCTCTCTCTCTCTCTCTCTCTCTCTCTCTCTCTCTCTCTCTCTCTCTCTCTCTCTCTCTCTCTCTCTCTCTCTCTCTCTCTTTCTTTCTCTCTCACTCTACCTTTTTCTCTCTCTTTCTAACTCACACTCTGACAGTGGGACGTGGCCAGAGGAAGAGAGAGTTTGTAATGATTTATTTTCCTCTCCTCTTGTCTCCATTTATCCCCCCTCCCTCCCTCCCTCCCTCCCTCCCTCCCTCCCTCCCTCCCTCCCTCCCTCCCTCCCTCCCCCTCCATCCCTCCCTCCCTCCCTCCCTCCCTCCCTCCTCCCTCCCTCCCTCCCTCCCTCCCTCCCTCCCTCCCTCCCTCCCTCCCTCCTCCCTCCTCCCTCCCTCCCTCCCTCCTCTCTCCCTCTCTCCCTCCCTCCCTCCCTCCCTCCCTCCCTCCCTCCCTCTTACTATGCAGTCGTCAGCCGGCCAGCCTAACCTTTGTGTCCGTGTCTTTTGAGCGGTGATTTGGCGTACTCTCCCGTGTCACATCCATCTCCTGCACTGGGAGCCTGCCTCTTTGTCTCTGACAGCAACACACACACAAACACACACACTTGCACTCATACACACCCACACACACGTGCACGCATACACACACACACACACACTTGAACACACGCATGCACACATACACACACACATGCACACTCACTCTCTCCGATCCTTCTCCCTCCCTTTCATACGGTCCCCTCTGAACTCCCATCATTCGTTTTTACGAGGTAGCAGTGTGTGGGTCCAGGGGTGGGATTGGCCACTACTGGTGTGGAGGGCATAAAGCTGTCAGAGAGGAGGGGGTGTGGTGAGGGGGCTGTGACTGATGGCTGGTGTACTGATGAGAGAGAGAGCGAGAGAGAGAGAGAGAGAGAGAGAGAGAGAGAGAGAGACAGAGAGAGAGAGAGAGAGAGAGACAGAGACAGAGACAGAGAGAGAGAGAGAGAGAGAGAGAGAGGGAGAGAGAGAGAGAGAGAGAGAGAGAGACTACTACTATGTTACTACTTGTGTTGTTATGTGTTAATAACATTAAGACCTGTAGCGCACATTCCAGGAGTAGAGACCATGATGGACGACATCATAACACTACTGACACTGAATGTAATGGCAGCAGTGTAAGACACACCCACACTCAACACAACAACACCTTGTCTCAGATGATCTTATACATGGTTTATACTTATACAATGGGGAAGTACTGCTTAATGCACAGAAAATTGGCCCACATGCAAGATCATACAATTTTTTTCTGCTAGAGGTCTGTTTTGGAGTTTGTGATATTTCCATGAAATCATAAAATCAGTGCCAAACAGCTGACACTTTTTTCTTTTATCAGAGGAATTGTGAAATAGCGGAGTGTTTCTGCCTACTAGCCTAGTTCTGGAGCATCTCCAGTGTGTTCATCATATCCATGGCTCTATGTGTACTTATTTTGTTGTGAGTAGACTTCTTTTGTTTGGTTAATTACCTGGTGGTTGTTGGGTAAATGCGTGACAGTTGTCACTGTTATATCTGCGTGCATATTTGTGGAGGGCCACGGCGCCAGACAGCTAGCTAGCATGACGGCTTGTAGGCTTGTAGATTTAATGGCTTTGCTATTGTTGGAGCAGAGAGTGACGGTTCCATCACAAAGCATCCCTCCCAGCCTCCTGTGGCGTCTCCCTATCTCTCTCTGGTGAGGTGCCGCATCTTTGATCACTTCAGCTCAGCTAATTAAAA
Source organism: Coregonus clupeaformis (assembly GCF_020615455.1). Classification (NCBI taxonomy): domain Eukaryota; kingdom Metazoa; phylum Chordata; class Actinopteri; order Salmoniformes; family Salmonidae; genus Coregonus; species Coregonus clupeaformis. The sequence continues at coordinate 50,579,480 of NC_059200.1, read as the reverse complement.
GGAATGATGCGCTCTTGAAGGCGGTATTTTTAAGACTGAAGTATGACAGCGTCTCTCTTCTGCTCTCCTCTGAAAGAGTTTTATTGGAAAAGAAAAGAAGCTTGTCATTTCCAAAGAGTTCCAAAGAGTAACCTAGAACGTTGTTAGATCATGTGGAAAATGCACAGACAAGAAGAAATCGGTTCCAACAAAAAAAAAGCTAGGAAGTCATTATTAAGAAGTAAAGTAAGATGTTGTTCCTCGACCAACCCTGTGTTAGGTTCTGGTCGGCCCTGATGTTTCTAGACCAATACTGTGTTAGGTTCTGGTTGGCCCTGATACAGGGATGTGATGCTGTGTTTTCCTGGGCTGGTAGAGGAGTTATGCTGCTATACTGTTTTTTCCTGGGGCTATGTCTGCCAGAGAGAAGAAGGGAGAGGAAGGAAGGCAACAGTGGTATCATGGGAGTTGGAGGCGGTGGGTGCGGTAATGATGCCGGTGGCGAAGTGAGAAAGTGAGAGACCAAACCAATGCCCCACAGGTAAACATCCCTTGTCAACAACACTCAGAGCAAAACAACAATAACAACCCATCAGCTGCTCGCCGTGGAAACTAATCACACTCCAAACAGCAATCAGGGAAATGGCAGCTGATGGCGGCACTCAATTACCTCAGTGCTGACTTCCTGCTCCTCTCTGAAACTGCTCATCTGGCCGGCCCTACTAACGACTCTAACGACTATACCACAGCCCTGGGGTGCATCCCAACTGGCACCCTACTCCCTTTATAGTGCACTACTTTTGACCAGGGCCCATAGGGCTCTTGTCAAAAGTAGTGCACTATGTAAGGAATAGGTTTGCCATTTGGGACGCAGACCTGAGCTAAGGGCCAGCCCTGACTACGTTACAGCCACACTATGCAGCGGGGGTTCATTCCTAGTGGCTGTCACATGTGATGTGCATGGTCCTTTCAAAGCATTTGAAGAGTAAACATTATGCAAACCGTTGTGCCAGATCACGTAGTCCTCGACAAGATGTGTTCCATGCATCTGTCTCCTCGGCTCCCTCATCTTTCTCTAACCAGTTCATTTATTTATGAGGCAGCAGACAGAAACATCGTATGTTGGTGGCAGGAGGCCTGGCATCCCTGTTTGATGCTGACGGAGAGGGAGGTAGAGGCACAGGCAGGCACTGTGTGTGTGTTTGGGAGGTGTGTGTGTGTGTGGCGTCGCACTCCCTGGATGAGTGTGTGTGTGTATATAAGTGTGTCAGGGTGCTGTCTGTACCTCTGCGAGCGGCAGGAGAGGTAACAGTGTTCACCCGCTCAGCGTTCAGTCACTAATACCTGTCACAAGGCTCTGGCGGCATCACAGAGAGTTGAAACAAAGTGTTTTTTAGCTCCCCTTAAACACGCTGTCTGTCTGTCTGTCTGTCGGAAGAGAGGGGAGGGGAGAGGAGGCAGTTTTATTAAGATGGCAGTTTGGGCCTGTCTGTCGCTTATCATTCCTCACACACACACAGAAAGAGAAAGAGGGGGAGGAATGAGGAGTAAAGTGTGAAGACACCCCTGCTTTCACAGTAGAAAGGAGTCACACGTACAGGTTATTTTTACGCCTATTAGGAAAACTGTCACCAAACAGAACTGATGCGCCTGCTGCAGGGTGCAATCAGGCTGTTACATAACATAACTAGGCTAGTTTGGGTCCTGGTAGTGGTGTGAGTGTGTGTGTGTGTGTGTGTGTGTGTGTGTGTGTGTGTGTGTGTGTGTGTGTGTGTGTGTGTGTGTGTGTGTGTGTGTGTGTGTGTGTGTGTGTGTGTGTGTGTGTGTGTGTGTGTATCTACCATCCACCAGACCACAGTGAGTCTGACTGAGTGAGGAGTGGCACCGTGGCAGACAGGCAGTCAGTTGATGCCAATCTGAAGGAAACCGCCTCGCCCATCATAATTGCCTAGTTCTCCTTGTGACGTTAAGATATAGTTCTCCTTTCATCTCCCCTACCATCATAGGAACCCCAGACCGAGTCAAATCTCAATTAGTAAAAGACCATGCTATATTAGAGTGCTCCTCCCCCATTAGATTTCCACACATGGTGGCCAACTAAAATGGTTGAGAGTCACTCAGGATGTTTTTCACACCAACAATAACAACGTGGGCCTGCTCGCTGCACCGCCCTGCCCTGCCCGACAAGCTGCTGCATGCTCCAGTCTTAATGAGAGCTGCCCTAATGAGCCCAGGAGCCAAGGACCCCACCACACAGTGAGAGATGGGAGGAGAGTAGAGGGAGAGAGGAGAGGAGAGGAGAGGAGAGGAGAGGAGAGGAGAGGAGAGGAGAGGAGAGGAGAGGAGAGGAGAGGAGAGAGGAGAGGAGAGGAGAGGAGAGGCAATAGAGAGAGGGGGAAGAGAGGGATAATGAACACAATTGGACAGTAATTTAGTTATTCACCAGGGCATGAGGAGGTATCATAGGCAGCCTGGTCACCATGGTAAACTGCCTAGTAAGGGATGGGAGGAGAAAGGAGGACAGGAAAGGAGGAATGCATCTATTTTGGGACAGGGTGCTATTGTACATCTAGTGCCATGTATGTCTCTGTTGAAGGTTAACTTTATACAGCTTCTGAATTATTACAGATTTTCTATTGTGATTATTTATGAAAAGTAGGCCTACACACACGCACTGACAGACACACACACACGCACAAACATACACACACACACACACACACAAACACACACACCCGCACGCATGCTTAAGTCTACGGTAGTAGAAAAAACAGCGGAGTTGTGTTTTCATGGTTGCTGTTTCAATAATTAAAATGCAAAAATTTGGTGGCTGCTTTAGTTGTGATTAATTATTCATTAACAACATGTTAATTGCATCCGCGCTTTGAATATTTAACAAAATGCAAAAACAAAGGAGAGCGAATGAGCCCTGCGTCAATGTCATGAATATTCAGAAATAAAATGAATAAAAAAAGGTTGAAAAGGAAGAGAAACAAAGATTATGTTCAGGGGAAATCTTAGCATCAAGGACAAGCACTGTCTTTAGTTGATAAGTCATCTCCGAGACATGCACTGTAGCCATCATCTCCATAACAATGGTGACGGAGTTGACAGCTCTGAGAACATGACAAGGGTACAGAAGGAGAGACAAAACCACTATGGAGAATTAGTATAGATAATGAGAATTCAAATGAGACAGGTTCATCTCATTCTGTTATTTCACTTCAAGGAGGTATCCATTCACTGGTTCATTCCTGTTAAAGTAGTGATGGGGTGTAGTGTGTATGGTGTCTGGGCTGCTAGTATGGCTGGGGGAAAGACCAGTCCAGTGATAGGGGATAGGGAGTAGGGTATAAGGAGTAGGGGGTAGGGTGAGTTAGTGACAGTCTGCAGACGCTGACATTTCCCCGTCTGGTCTGGATAACCATCGCGCCCCCTGATCCTCCATCCATGAAGTGGGGGAATGCCAGCTGTCAATCACAACTCTCTTTCTCTTTGTCCTCCTCCTTCATGATCCCCTCGACGACAGCACAAAGACAGACCTGAGATAGGGAGGGAGGGGTAGAGAGAGGGATGGAGAGAGAGAGAGGGAGAGAGAAAGAGAGAGATAGAG
>NC_059200.1:50555888-50573388 GCF_020615455.1 Coregonus clupeaformis | reverse complement strand
TGTGTGTGGGGGGCTGGCTAATGGTTATGGGAGAGTACAGTAGTGTGTGTGTGCATTTGTGCGTGCGTGTGTGTATGTATGTATGAGAGTGGGGGGATGGGGTAGATTGGGCCACATTGAAATACGTGTCCCCATTTTTCACTAATTAAAGCAGCAACTCCTGAAATGCCATAATAACCGTTAATTAGGGGACCAGCTTTTTTTCAGACGTAATTTGCTAATTAGCCGCTACATTGGTGCGGTGTATCTAGCTAATTATTGAAGAGCTACTTGTGACTGGAGTGTAAATGACACCATTACCAGGTCTAACAGCACATTGGACCCAAACAACAGAAACAGTTCATAATTCCAGGAGCAAACTGGGCTCTTCCTGTCATCACTGCTTTTAACTCTAGTTCTCTGTCAACAGGATATGTTGCCACTTCTGGATGTGGTTGACAGTTGTACTGTAATAACTATCTACGGTAGAGAGTTTGGGCCAGGTTTGTTTTAGTCGTGTGCTTCCCCTTCTGTAGATTAATCTGTCACCTATGTGCTGCTCTCTCTCTCTCTGGGATGGGAATCCGCTCACTGTCTATGTGATCTAACGCAGTGCTTTCCCCTGGCACAAATAAAGACAGAGGAGTATGGTGTGTGTGTGTGTGTGTGTGTGTATGTGTGTGTATGTATGTGTGTGTGTGTGTGTATGTGTGTGTGTATGTATGTGTGTGTGTGTGTGTATTGTGTCTGTGTTATCAGAAAATGAGGTCACAATGTGATGTATTGGCCTGTTTTTTGGAAGTGTGTTTCTCACCCTGTGTGTGTGCGTGTGTGAATATTTCATACTGTTTGCCTTAAGAAACCCCCCCCCCCCCATAACATCGCCCATAGAGCCCCTCCAGGTTTTATCCTGTAGGCTCTGCTGGGAGGCAATGAAGGAGTGTGTGTGTCTCTATATCATAGCCACACTTTAACGCGCTCTAAGATGACTAAAAGGAGGGAAAACATCGACAGTGTTCACAGATTACATGTGTTTTATGTATTTAGCTCTGACGCTTAGCAGCGTTTCCACACTTCTCTCTATGTGTCACCCTGCAGCCGCATCCCTCCCTCTCCCATCTGTGTGTTCGCTCATACCTTTAGATGCATCAACACACATTAAAGGGAAATCATGTGTGAAAAACACACGGATTGACATTAACTGCATAATCAGCTAATCAAATCGTTCTCTCTCTCTCTTTGTTTCTCTTTCATGCTGTCCGGTTGCTTTCTGATGTCATCTCAAACAGGTAAGAGAAGTATTATCTCATTCTTATTGTACTGTAGGATCTGTTTAGTGGGGGGTTGCACTTCAGTTAATATAAATAGGAGGGCTGAATATACTTTCTGGTACCATTCTGCTCTAGTATTGGTCTAAGTGCTCCTCTCCCATCCCCTCTTCCATCTGTACAGTTTTGAATGATGAATATTCATGCTTGTGACTAATTCATGTAAGGGACCTCCACCCGTCATTAACAGGATTTTAGGGGGAACTAACCATTATTTCCACATTGGTGTGATCTGTTACATGCAGTATGGTCCTATTCTTTTAGTGCTTTATTCGATCTGCATCACTGAGGCGTTACAGATTGCGCGATCGGAATGTAAAGGTAATTTCCGATTGAGCCGACATATGCAGCGTTTACCATGAATGCTAATCAATCAAATTCAATCAATCAAATTTGATTTATAAAGCCCTTTCTACATCAGCAGATGTCACAAAGTGCTATACAGAAACCCAGCCTAAAACCCCAAACAGCAAGCAATGCAGATGTAGAAGCACAGTGGCTAGGAAAATCTCCCTAGAAAGGCAGAAACCTAGGAAGAACCCTAGAGAGGAACCAGGCTCTGAGGAGTGGCCAGTCCTCTTCTGGCTGTGCCAGGTGGAGATTATAACAGTACATGGCCATTAAGGCCAGATTTTTCTTCAAGATGTTCAAACGTTCATATATATCCAGCATGGTCAAATAATAATCACAGTGGTTGTGTACATCAAGAGTAAATGTCACTTGGCTTTTCATAGCCGGGCATTTAGAGGTTGAAATAGCAGGTGCGGTAGAGAGAGAGAGTTGAAAACAGCAGGTCTGGGACAAGGTAGCACGTCCGGTGAACAGGTCAGGGTTCCATAGCCGCAGGCAGAAGAGTGGAAACTGGAGCAGCAGCACGACCAGGTGGACTGGGGACAGCAAGGAGTCATCAGGCCAGGTAGTCCTGAGGCATGGTCCTAGGGCTCAGGTCCTCTGGGAGGGGAGGGAGAGAGGGAGAGAGAGAGAATTAGAGGGAGCATACTTAAATTCACACAGGACACCGGATAAGACAGGAGAATAACACCAGATATAATGCAGGAACATTGCCTTTAAATTTCAATCGTACTGTAACGCTGAACGTCTGCGATACGGATTGCATTAACCCTAATGGAATGTTACCACATTAGACAACACTAGACAGCAGTGAAACCCATGCTGTACACCTCTCTCACACACAGCAGTGAAACAAACAGGCAACACCGTAGAATGAGGCTTGGATTGGAATGAGGTCAAATTCCCGGGGAGAATTGGGTTAAGGAACCCTCCTTAGCCCTGATTTACTACAGGCCGGGCGGTGGCCACACCACAGTCACACCACATGGGCTGGGCTTTTAAATCAGCCAAAGCTGTCTGTCTGTGTCTGTCTGTCCCCCTGCTTCATTAGCCTGCTCTGGGAGCCATCATTCAGGGGCCTCTGCTCTGTGTGCTGGTCAGGGCCCCCTGTATGACCCCCCATCCTCTTTCTGCCTCCTCTTCTTCTCTTTCTCCACTCCTCTCCTCTCCTCCTCCTCTCCTCCTCTCACCAGTCCAGCCCTCCTCTCCTCCTCTCCTCCTCTCCTTCTCTCACCAGTCCAGCCCTCCTCTCCTCCTCTCCTCCTCTCCTCCTCTCCTTCTCTCACCAGTCCAGCCCTCGTCTCCTCCTCTCCTCCTCTCCTCCTCTCCTCCACCAGTCCAGCCCTCCTCTCCTCCTCTCCTCCTCTCCTCCACCAGTCCAGCCCTCCTCTCCTCCTCTCCTCCTCTCCTCTTCTCCTCCACCAGTCCAGCCCTCCTCTCCTCCTCTCCTCCTCTCCTCCTCTCCTCCTCTCCTCCACCAGTCCAGTCCTCCTCTCCTCCTCTCCTCCTCTCTCTCTCTCCTCTCCTCCTCTCCTCCTCTCCTCCACCAGTCCAGCCCTCCTCTCCTCCTCTCCTCCTCTCCTCCTCTCCTCCTCTCCTCCTCTCCTCCACCAGTCCAGCCCTCCTCTCCTCCTCTCCTCCTCTCCTCCACCAGTCCAGTCCTCCTCTCCTCCTCTCCTCCTCTCCTCCTCTCCTCCTCTCCTCCTCTCCCCCTCTCCTCCACCAGTCCAGCCCTCCTCTCCTCCTCTCCTCCTCTCCTCCTCTCCTCCTCTCCTCCTCTCCTCCACCAGTACAGCCCGACTTGATCAGCGTCCCATCATCCTGTTAATCAAATTACTTATGAACCAAAATTGACAGTTTTCATTAATTATAAAGGATTATTCTAATTGCAATTCAAATTTATTCATTTAGAACAGACGGCTTTCAGTAATATTTCAGGAAATTTGCATATTAAATGGAGAGGGTCGGCCATTAAGTATGGTAATGTATGCATATTTCCTTATTTTTAACTTGTGGGCCATATGCGGCAGCAGCGCTTGGGCAGGTGAAAAATCTTGAATGCGTTTAATTTGTTTGACAAACATGGCGGGGGCCGCAACATGTCCTTTGGCACCCATCGCCTCCCTCCTCTCCCCCTGTTCTCTCTCTTCTCTCCCTCCTCTCCCCCTGTTCTCTCCCTCCTCTCCCTCTTTCCCTCCTCTCTTCTCCCTACTCTCCCTCTATCCCTGCAGAGGAGGATAGGATCCCTGCCATGTTCACTGGCACATGCACACCAAGCTGACACAGGGACAGACCAGGGGGGCTGTAGGGATGGAGGGAGGAGAAGGGGGGGGCACATCAGACAGCTGTGCATAGGTCTTTTCCCCTATTTTTCTGGCCCTAGCTCACTCTGTACATATTGCAGGTATTCCATTTCAAAGGGACCAGCGCTGTTCCGTTCAGGGCCTTTGTTTTTACGATTTGGTGTTTATTTTTTATGAAGAGCCGTGATCAAGTCATTAGCCAACAGGGCTGTGGTGAAATTAGCCATTTGAAATCCCTTAAACCGCCTGTTGTGTTCACACAATCTCAAGGTCGTCCCTGGCAGAGGGAGCGGAGGGCTGAGAATCAGGGAAAATAGCACACAGCTCCCATTAAGCCCTAGCTAGATAGAACTCCCATGAGCTTGTTTGGTGGAATGCAGTGCACCTTTAAGACAGCGCCACTCAATGGAGGCTTTCTCTTAATCATCGTTTATTAACATTTTAATGAGGCGACCATGTCTGTCTATTGTATACATTTAGAAATAGAACATTCACCATTATAGTCCCCCCAAAATTGCTGCTGATTTGCAGTCGGGCACAGTTCCAGCCAGCCGTGATGAGGGGTCCTTTCCTGTTAGTTTTAATGATGTCTAAATGCAGTCCATAGCCCTGCATGAGTGATGACACAGGCCCTACCTGAGCCGTCCCTGGCATTCGCCGGTGACAGGTCCATTTTTCACGGCAGCGGCGGACGAAGGACGGCTTTCCTGGCTGGCAGGGGAGGTGGTGGGGGGCTGCTGGGGGGGTGGGGGTGCTGGTAGGAGAGGGGCTATCCCAGTGTCTCTACATGCTTGACAATTAGCCCCTTCAGTGGGCCCGGTGACACGGTGGCACTCCCAGCCGTGATGTGCCCAGGGCTGTCACTGCTGCTCTCCCAGATTAATGAGCCAAGCTGTGGGTTCTGGGCTCTGGGTTGTAGAGCTGTGGGCACGGGACCAGAGTAAGGAAGGACGCTAGGTCTGAGTTCAGCTGCCCCCTTTCTACCGCACACCTCCATTTATTACCCCTCAGTTCACCTAGCTAGTAGCTACCTCTCACTCACATACACACACACATCCATCTTTCTTGTTTTACACCCATAATTATGTTTTCCCAATAGCCTTAATGGATAGATTTCATGGGGTGATATCAGAGAGTTGATTGAAGTTGATAGTAAGAGGAACATGTTAATCTCTCTGCAGTATTTAGACCAGGGAGGTACTGAGGTAGTGATATGTTAGTGAACCCCCCAGCAGGCTACTACTGCTCATCTTTAAACAGTACATTCCCCCTGCATTCTCCCTCCCCTGTGCCTCCAACACAGCTCAACCCAGCCTCTCTCTCTCTCTCTCTCTCTCTCTGTCTCTGCCTAACCCCCCAGTAGAATGTATCCCTGCAAATTACCCAGGCCAGAAAGAAATAGGAGGGATGATTTGAATTTGAATGATCCTAGGTCCCCAGATGAATCCTGTGAAAGCAGAGCAATTAGCTGAGCGCCTTTGGAAGAGAAAAGCTGGAGTGTTGGGGTCCCTCCCCCTTTAGAGGGCTGCATCTGCCCCCCCTTTAGACGGCTGCATTTGGGGCTCCAGCTAAGTGCCTGTGGGCTAGGGGGCCTGAACGGCCTGAGATTACACAGTCAGAATCAGGGGCCCGGGGCCCAGCTATAAAGCCCTGCCTAGCCACGCAGAGGAGCAGAGAGTAGGGTGGGGAGTGTTGAGGGCAGAGTCCATTTGTTCTGAGAAATATTTAAAGACAGCATGAATTTACAAGACATGGCTAAGATTAGGCAGAGAGTATGCATCAATGAATTTTTTATGGCGACGGGATGTTGTGACTAAATAAAAGATTGGACTTTAAATAGACATGAGCCGATATTGAGGTGCTTCAGCCACTCTCCTTTTCCTGCTTTTGCTGCCCAAGGTCTGAGCCACCCTGCCTGCAGACACTGGTAAACTGCAGCTACACACACACAAATGCATGCACACACACACACCAACCCCCTCCCCCCTAAACAGTGTTATATTTAAGCAATAATTCCCGATGGGGTGTGGTATATGGCCAATATACCACGGCTAAGGGCGGATTGCCTGGATACAGCCCTTAGCCTTGGTATATTGGCCACATACCACAAACCCCCGAGGTGCCTTATTGCTATTATAAACTGGTTACCAACGTAATTGGAGCAGTAAAAAAAGTAATGTTTTGTCATACCCGTGGTATACGGTCTGATACTGTACACCACGGCTTTCAGGGCTCGAACCACCCAGTTTATAATACTTTTTTATCACTGCGGCCCGATATCTTCATATTTCTTACCTGAACTCGATCCAGTGGATCTATAAGGATTCAGTACTCCTGGCTGCCTAGTTCCAGATGTATCCACATTGCCCAATCCCTTTTCCAGTTCCTTCCCAGATGTCCCAGTCCCCCAGTCCCCCCGTCCCCCCGTCCCCACATCGTCCCTCCACCCGCCCCGTCAGACTGGGAGCTTGGACGGCCTGTATATTATTGATGTGTTTGTGTGGCTGCCCCTCCCCCCCCCCCCCCCACCCCCTGGGGTCAGGCCGCTCGGCTGCTGGCACGAGACGAGGGGCCATAAATCTCCTTAAGGAGGCCGGGGGCGAGAAAGGGAAGGGGTCACCACGGAAACAAGCCAGGCCCGTCCAGGCTGAGGTGTCAGTGATGCATGGCTGCACCTCAACCCACCTTTCCTCACCGCCAGCCCAAGAACCCCAGCCAGGTAGAAACTCTACAGAGACTAATAGAGAGGGAGAGATGGGTATGACAGACAGAAAGGGGCATAGATAGGGGATGCTTATTTGTTTTAAGTGGATCTTGGATAAAATGGTTTAGACAGTCGCCGAGATCCAAAATATTTAAGTGAAGCTTCCATTACAAGAGAAATTGACACGCACACACGTGCACAAACACACACACACACACACACACACACACACACACATGCCCCCTGTGTGACAGATCCCATGGCCACATGTGTTTAATGTGAGCCGGTCCTGTTTGCCCCAGGCAGGGTTAAAGTCCTGGGAACACGCAGTGATGACTGCGCTAGAGCTAGGCTGCTCTCTCTCTCTCTCTCTCTCTCTCTCTCTCTCTCTCTCTCTCTCTCTCGCCCTCTCTCTCTCTCTCTCTCTCTCTCTCTCTCTCTCTCTCTCTCTCTCTCTCTCTCTCTCTCTCTCTCTTTCGCTTTCTCTCTCTCTCTCTCTCTCTCTCTCTCTCTCTCTCTCTCTCTCTCTCTCTCTCTCTCTCTCTCTCTCTCTCTCTCTCTCTCTCTCTCTCTCTCTCTCTCTCTCTCTCTCTCTCTCTCTCTCTCTCTCTCTCCTTCTCTCTCTGTGTGATTATTGCTTTTGCCCTGCACATTGTTTTACATAACGTGACATTTTCCCAGGCCTCTCGGCATAGTTTAACGTCTGACAAGTCCTCTCAATAACACTGCATCACCACTGTTCCTCTAAACCCTGTAGACAACTTAAACTCCGTGTTTTCTTAGTGTGTATATATTCTAAACAGTACAAATGTAGGATCTTAATTTGAGGCAGTTTGCTACAGCAGGACAATAATCCTGCAGCAACAAGAAATGTGAATTATTATGTGGATTATAATTAATGGACATTTTTGTAGGGATTGATACATTTTTCATAAGGGAAAATCAAGTCTGAAATTTCAAAGTGGAAATTACAAACTTCCGAAGCCTTTTTAAACCTCAAATACACTACAGATTTTACATTTCCTGCATTGCGGGAAAGTTCTCCTGCAAAAGGGTGATCAAATTTAGATCATACATCTGTGATACTATATTTTGCTTTACGTAATGTTAAACATAAACAAGCATCACACACTCACACTATTCTTTGAATAGAATATCATCACATTCTCAGTATAATAGTATTTAAAAGCTTTAGTTGTTTTACATGTTAGTTGTGTTCTGTAATGTCAGATGTCTCCTGAGAGAGTACAGATGTAGGATCTTAATTTGATCTCTTTTTTGTTGATGATAATTTTCCTGTATAGCAGGAAATGCAAACTTGTAGTGTATTCAAGGTTTAAAAATGCTTCTAAAGTTTTAAATTTTCACTTTAAAATGTCACCCTTGATTTGCCCTAACGTAAAATGTATCAACCCCTACAAATAAAGTCCAGTAATTATAATCCACATAATTATTCATATTTCCTGTTGCTGCAGGACTATTTTCATCCTACATTTGTAGTCTATCTGTCGTAGTATATGGTATAGTATTGTGGTGTAGTGTAGTGGTGTATAGTGTAGTGTTGGGAGAATCTCATCGTGTAGACATGTCTGTGTGTGGATGTAGCAGCCTGCAGGCCCGGTAATACTAGCCCACTCTGCCTCAGTGGCAGGCTCAGATTACACATACGCACCCCCCCCCACACACACACACACACAGGCCCAGGCAGCACTCGGTTCATGAACGCCCCCCGGACTCCCAGCACACCACAGGATTCCCCCAGGCCTGAGATCACCACGGAAACCAGCAGGCCAAACTGTTTTTAATCTGTTTAATAAAGTAGGAGACACCTCCTCCTCCCCCTCAGCCCCGCACAGGAGACAACTGCATTACACACTTCATGAACTAAATTAGGATCACCACGCGTTGTCTTTTGTTCAGGGAGATGAAACACACTTGCCGGCCCATTTCTCAGAAAGATGAATATGACACCGGCCGTGACTTCCCCTGAAGTAACTAGTGTAAATAATAAAAGACTCTCCTCCATTTATACAGCACGCCAACGGAGCTGGAAGACATAAAGAGGAAGGAGAAATCGCTGTCACTGACTGTGTGTTCTTAAAGAACTAGTCTCAAATAGATCACATTCCAATGTAGTCGAGGTACTTTCCCTGACCACTTTTCTGCTACCATATGGCGGAATATAGAACCCTTCTGTAATAATACTGAACCAAACTTTGGACTTCAGGTAATTCTGAAGTCCCACACACACAGTTTTATACACTCACACTCGTGTTTTGTAGTGCCTCTCTACAGTACCTGCTGGTAGGAATCAGCTGCAGAGACAGACAGACGGGTAGTGTGCAAAACATTATGAACACCTGCTCTTTCCATGACATAGACTGACCAGGTGAATCCAGGTGAAATCTATGATCCCTTATTGATGTCACTTGTTAAATCACCTTCAATCAGTGTAGATGAAGGGGAGGAGACAGGTTAAAAAATATATTTTTAAGCCTTGAGACAATTGAGAAATGGATTGTGTATGTGTGACATTCAGAGGGTTAATGGGCAAGACAAAATATTTAAGTGCCTTTGAACGGGGTATGGTAGTAGGTGCCAGGTGCAAGTCAATATTATGAAGGTGTTCCTAATGTTTGTACATGGACAGTATCATATTTGAGCCAGTCATCTCTATGTGGCCAGGTCCTGCTCTGAGTAGGAGGATGCAAAATATTCTCCTCCTCTCCTCTTTTCCTCTCCCCTTCTTCTTCAGTCCCTCGGCCTCGCTCTCTGACACACAGGGCAGGAAGGAGGGATTTCCCTCCTCTTTTCCCCGTTAGAGCCGCGGGCTAAACTACTTACAACATGGCTCAGATGGGACCCCCACTCTAAACCCTCAGACACGTCTTCATATCAAAGTGCCCGTCCTGCATTAGGACAGCTTACCACAGAGGCAGGGAGGGCATGTCCCCCCACCCCTTACAACCGCCCTCCTCCAGACAACCAGCCAGCCTGCAGGGAGATAAACCCCACTCCCTCCCAAACCCGTTCCTTTACCTCTCTCTCTCTCTCTCTCTCTCTCTCTCTCTCTCTCTCTCTCTCTCTCTCTCTCTCTCTCTCTCTCTCTCTCTCTCTCTCTCTCTCTCTCTCTCTCTCTCTCTCTCTCTCTTCATCTCAGTTTTACTCTTTGTTCCAATTCTCTCTCATTCTCTCTCTATCTGTGCCAGTTTCTCTCTCTCCCCCCCTCTCTCGTTCTCTCCATCAGTGTTTCTGTACTCTCCACCGTGGCTAGGCTTAATTAGCAGATAATAGACAGAGAGAAGCTGCTGATTATCTAGTAGGATCCTGGGAAACACTCCCATTATTTCACACTTAATACCATCCAAACTCTTCTTCCATCACCTTTCTAGCTAATTACTGCCTAGACATGCGGCCTGCCTGCTTTGTGTGTGTGCATGTGTGTGTGGACCCAGGACTGATGAAGCAGGGGCAGGATGGGATGCTAGCAGCACATAGACCCAGTATCCCTCTACTAGGCTGTGGGGTTAAGCAAATAACACTTCCCAAATGTACGAGGGGGAGAAAAGTTTAATTGGATCTCAGAGAGAGAAGTATAACGCTCACCAAAAGTTCCTGCTAATCATGTGAAAGCCCCGCAGTTCAAATTTGTGGGCCTAATTACGAGAGCAGAAAGCGGCCAAATGGAGTAATCCTTTTATAATCTCTTACTTTCATTAAGTAAAGATTGGAATTAGATCTCACCTCTGGTGCAAGTAAACACAATATTAACCCATCCTAAACAATCCCCATAGCAACAAACCATTAGGAGAGTGATATGAAAAATCTCAATTAGTTAGCCGAAAAATACACTGCTGTGTAAACTTCCTATAGGACCTTTACAACTACGTTTTCTTAACTGAAATAAGAGAGAGAGAGAGAGAGAGAGAGAGAAATAATAATAACCTCTCTCTCTTTCTGCAGCAGCATGGTCCCCACCAGCTAGCAGCCCTAGGTTCATAAACCTAGGTTCATAACTGGTAACTGCTCTGACAGTCAATGTCTACTGCGTATGTTACAACATGGAGGAGCAGAGAATCCTGTTCAACTTCAACAGAGTTTTATTTTCACTGCAGTTTAGTTGCTTCCTGGTCCCAAAGGATCTCTATGAGTATGAATGGTAAAGTGATCATCATCAGGAAGGGCATAAACGTGTGTGCAAATGTGAATTAGGTCAGCTGAAAGAGAGGGGGGGTAGAGAGGCAGTGAACTTGGCTGAGTGCAAATGTCTCCCTGTCCTTTATTTATCTCTGTGGAAGAAAGGAAGAGACAGGTGGAAGGAAGTGAAGTGGTTCCCTCGCTACGCTCTCACCCAGCTCTGATCAAATGAATTATTCCTGAGGAGTGCCATGACAAAGGAAGAGCTTGCACACACACACACACACACACACACACACACACACACACACACACACACACACACACACACACACACACACACACACACACACACACAGACAGAGACACACACACACACACACACAGAGACACACACACACACACACACACACACACACACACACACACATACACACGCCCACACACACCCACGCTACAGTATAAGGCATTTAATCATTCTTGTATCACACAATAGGAAGCATTCCGTATGGCGGTTAGTGAAAGTTTGTACTAATAGATGTAGCATATCCTACTCTCTCACTCCCTCTTTATCTCTCCCACTAACCTCCCCAAAATATCATTCTAACCTCCCCTTCCAGTATAACAGACAGAGACAGGATAGAGAGAGAAAGGGAGTGAGAGTGAACAGCAGTAGTTTATCTGCCAGCCTGTAGGTCTCAGCTCCCTGTTGCCTTTCTACCGCTTAATCACTGAGGTTCACACTGCTGTATAGGCGTGTGTGTCCCTGTGTGTGAGTTGATCTCTCTCTCTCTCTCTTTCTCTCTCTCTCTCTCGCTGTGTGGTGGTGAGCCCAGGGCTAATGATCCCCCAGCCTGCTTGCCCCCGTGCGTTCCCCTGCCTCAGCCTCAGCCTCCACTAGCCACCCCCCAAAATCAATCTCTCTCTCATGCATTATTCACATGTTTGCCTTCAGCCTGCAACATATACACGAGAGGAACCCTGCCCCCTCCTCTCTCCTCCGTCTCCCTCGCTCCTCCTCTATCTATCTATCTATTTATCTATCTATCTATCTATCTATCTATCTATCTATCTATCTATCTATCTATCTATCTATCTGTCTATCTGTCTATCTGTCTATCTATCTATCTATCTATCTATCTATCTATCTATCTATCTATCTATCTATCTATCTATCTATCTATCTGTCTATCTGTCTATCTGTCTATCTGTCTATCTGTCTATCTGTCTATCTATCTATCTATCTATCTATCTATCTATCTATCTATCTATCTATCTATCTATCTATCTATCTATCTATCTATCTATCTATCTATCTATCTATCTATCTATCTATCTATCTATCTATCTATCTATCTATCTATCTATCTATCTATCTATCTATCTATCTATCTATCTATCTATCTATCTGAGGAGTCAGTGGAGGAGTGTGTGGAGTACATGGCCACTGTGTTACTGTACTGTAGTGTTGTGATGTGTTGAATCGTTACTATATGTTTACTCAATGCTAATCCATGGGGTTTTGTGTATGTTTCGGGAGCACTTGACTTCATTAGGAGTGATGTTTCTGTGTTGCGATTTAGAATGGAAACTACAGAGTCTACAGGGAAATTAGTATTCCCAGCACACGCGATCACACTCACCCACACACACGCATACGCACGCACACACGCACGCAGGCACACACACACACACACACACACACACACACACACACACACAAGACACACACACACACACGCATACGCACGCGCACGCACGCACGCACGCAGGCACACACACACACACACACACACACACACACACACACACACACACACACACACACACACACACACACACACACACACACACACACACACACACACACACACACACACACACACACACACACACACACACACACACACACAGGTAGGCTGATGTGTGTAGAATACAGTAAAATAGACTGTGAGCCTAGAAATCTCCAACACCAGCCATGCACCCTACTGAAACTAGAGCAGTGGCAATATATTTCACATCACAGCTAGAACATGCTACTTTCAACTTCAGCGTTGGAAAGGCAAACACATAAACTATTAAATACCACCACTAATTCTACTACCACTAGTAGTACTTCTAATATAACTAGTATTACCACAACTAGTATTACTACCATAAATAGCACTAATAATAACAATGAAATAATGCTGATAATAATAGGCAGCTAAGCATCACCATCATCGTCATTATCATATCTCCTGAGGCCTGGGTTTGATTGACAGCTACTGTTGTTAGCTCTCTCTCTCTCTATGTGTGGAGGAGCTTTCAATTACCAGACTGTATATGAAGTGTGACTATGTCAAATACTCCTTATGCTCTAAAGCCTTGTTTTGTATTGCAACTTGCAACTCTCTCATTTACTCCCTCCCTTTATTATTTTTCTCTCTCTCGCGCTCTCTCTCCCTCACTCCTCCCCCTCTCTCTCTCTCTCTCCCTCACTCCTCCCTCTCTCTCTCTCTCTCTCTCTCTCTCTCTCTCTCTCTCACTCACTCCTCCCTCTATCTCTCTCTATCTATCTCTCTCTCCCTCTCTCTCTCTCTCTCTCTCTCTCTCTCTCTCTCTCTCTCTCTCTCTCTCTCTCTCTCTCTCTCTCTCTCGCTCTCTCGCTCTCTCTCTCTCTCTCTCTCTCTCTCTCTCTCTCTCTCTCTCTCTCTCTCTCTCTCTCTCTCTCTCTCTCTCTCTCTCTCTCTCTCTCTCTCTCTCTCTCTCTCTCTCTCTCTCTCTCTCTCTCTCTCTCTCTCTCTCTCTCTCTCTCTCTCTCTCTCTCTCTCTCTCTCTCTCTCTCTCTCTCTCTCTCTCTCTCTCTCTCTCTCTCTCTCTCTCCCTCGCTCTCTCTCTCCCTCTCTCTGTGTGTGGCTCTGTCTACTTCATGCATACATGCATTCCTATTGGATCAATCCACTCAGGTCTAGACTGAGTGACACAAAATACAAAGCAAACTACAGCCCACCGACCAATACCAGTTGCAGGAGCTGGTTCTCTTAATGACTATCATCATTACAGGCATTTCAACAATGTTATATCAGTTACATGCATAATGCTCGCCCTCATCTGTCCAAAGATCTGAGTTGAGAGTGGAAGGAACAACAAAAATAGATAGTGTAAACAAGAAACAGGAAGTGAGTATTACTGACAGTGGAACAACAGACCTTGCTAACTGGTTGAAAACTGCACATGTATAACTATAAACCAATTAGAAAGTCGGAAATGTCAGAGTTTCCTCAGTAATAAAACATTGAATTAGGATTCTCTCTTATATAACAACACTAAATCAACATCTGGTTTCTAACTAAGATTCAGCTTTAGATTGTTTGTGCAACTCACAAACACGCAAATGTTATAAAGAGCAGGAGGAATTTGATATCTGGATAACAAACATGTGGGGAAATGATACCGAGGGACATTTAGATGTCTTAAGTAAAAAATATTATTTTGTTTTATTCCTGTTCTGTCGCTGGGTTATGTTTGGCACACAATCAGCCCAGTCTCTCCAAAAAACTCAGTTGAGAAATTGAGCAGGAGAAAAACAACAAGACGTTTAAAAGTGAAGTTGAACAAAAGGAGATTATTTTCTCAGCTTGTCTTTCCTGAATGTCTGTATAGCAATGTGTGTATCTCATGGCAATTCTGAACCTGTCAGCAAAACCAGTCCAATACCCTGACTGCTGAGGATGAGTGTGAGAGAGGCAGAGATATATATATATAGATATATATATATATATATACATATATATATATATATATATATATATATAGAGAGAGAGAGAGAGAGAGAGAGAGAGAGAGAGAGAGAGAGAGAGAGAGAGAGAGAGAGAGAGAGAGAGAGAGAGAGAGAGAGAGAGAGAGAGAGAGAGAGAGAGAGAGAGAGAGAGAGAGAGAGAGAAAGCTAACTCAGTGAAATAGGCTTTCATTTTTCTACCCGGTGAGACAGACAGATATGTTGTTCTTGGCTCTGGAAGGAAGGCTAACTATGACATTACAAAAAGGGATTACTGGACGGACCCACTGCAGTGTTACACACACACACACACACACACACACACATAGTATCTGGAATTCCCCAGGATTTCACCCTTGCCCTGTTGTCATTGTTGCGTTCCCGTCCCTGGGTGGAAATAATGACAGGAGTGAGATGGAAAAACTCCCACATACAAAATCTCAGAGACCCATACACTGTGTCGTTCATTCATTTAGTCAGTCAGTCAGTCAGTCCTATCCACAAACAGTGTCTTAATAAGGCAGGGAAAGGGACACAGTGTATGGGTCAGCTATAGGAACCTAGTACAGGGATTCTGTCATAACATTACACTCTATGTTTTCATCATGACTACTCCACTATGAGTTACACAAGTTTATTTACATGGTGCTTTGTATTGTTTTTGCATCGCCGGACCAGAACATCTCCTTGTTTAATATGCATGTTATAAATGTGTTATGAGCATTATGTGCCTGTTGATACAAATGGCAGCGAGCCCAATTTAGCATGACTGACAGACAGACAGACAGACAGGCAGGCAGGCAGGCAGAGCCAGACAGATAGATACAGGAGAGTGTGTGGGTGCATCATCCCTGAGACTCCAACCCTATGGTAAACACACCAATAAAATAGGGAGAGGGAGAGAAGGAATAGGAGATGAGTGAGGGAAGGAAGACAGAGAGGGAGAAGGAGGTGAGGGAGGAAGGGAAGGGTAGAGGGTAGAGAGAGCGAGATCAATGGTAAGAAAATGGAAGAGGGAGTAAAAAGAGAGATGGGATGGGGAACTCAATGGCTGCTCTCTCTCTCTCTCCCTCCCTCTCTCCCTCCCCCTCCCCCTTTCCCTCCCTCCTCTCTCCCCCTCCCTCCCTCCCCCTCCTTCCTCCGCCTCGTCTCACTCCCCCTCTCTCTCTCTCTCTCTCTCTCTCGCTCCCTCTCTCTGATTCACTCTGAGGTGTGCGTTAGCCTTCATAAAATATTAATGTTGGTTGTGCTCAGAGCCATAATTGCCATTTCAGCCCCTGAATAATGGATGGCTCTGCACTGTTCACTCGCTCTCATTTACTGATGGTGTGGCTAACGCCATACAACTGCATGGCAAAGGTAGTAATGGCCGCTGTTTTGCATTAAATAGCAGAATTAGATTACCAGGAGTTACCACGACTCCTTCCCCTACTGGTGCGCGCGTATGCGTGCGGGTGTGTGTGTATGCCATCAGCCCCAGCCTTGTTAGGATATGCTAATGCCCAGTGATAGATATTGTAGCACCAGGCGACCCAGGCCTTCTCCTAGGGAGAGCCTCAACATCACACAGTGTGTGGAGAGGGCCAGGGTGCTAAACGTGGTTGCTGCTCTAAAGTGTAAACACATATATCATTTGTTTATGTGACTTTTGGAAATTATACTTGAGCTAATATTTGGGTTAAGCTTCAGCAGAGAAATGTCAGAATATCTCTGAATGGAAGTAGAAGACTATGCAGCGGTTGATCATTTATGAAGGGTAAATCAATGGAGCACCAATGGAGCACCATACACAGAGGGATAAAACCTGAACTGCACAAATCATCTGTCCTCTAATTGGCTAATTATGGACTTTCCTCACACTGCAAGAGCACACGTTAATAGTAAATAGCTGCTTTTTGTTTGAGTTGGTGTTTTATTGGGAAGTGCAGGGCAGAGGTCTACTTTGGGCCTGACTGTGTGTGTGTGTGTGTGTGTGTGTGTGTGTGTGTGTGTGTGTGTGTGTGTGTGTGTGTGTGTGTGTGTGTGTGTGTGTGTGCGTGCGTGCGTGCGTGTGTGAGAGAGCACATGGGTAAGGGCATGTGTGTGGGGCCAGAGTGAAGGGCATTTCCAGGGAGCCAGCTTGCTGTGCAGATGTGACCCCCTGACACAGGGGGCAGAGGTCAAAGTGTCCTAGGATTATATTAACCCCTCCTGCTCCCCTCCATTCTCCCTGAGACCACACTGTCTGTCTGTCGACACACACACACCCACACGCACACACACTCACACACATGCACACACAAACACACAGCCTGTAGCAGACAGACACCTCATTCTAGTCCAGCACGTTACTGCTGTTCTCACAATCTCCACTTCTAGACTCATAGAGTATCTGGTAGAGAGCACTACTTCCTGTGGTGAGAATCTAAATACACGTGCGTAGTAGGATAAGCGTAGTCCAGAGCTCTCCCACCACTATCCCCCAATACCCTTCTCTCGTCTCTCTTCTCCTATCCTCTCTCTCTCTCGCTCTCTCTTTCTTCCCTCCCTCCATCCCCTCCTCTCTCTAAGTAGAGAGTGTATCTGGTGTCAGGGCAGCTCTTTGTGTGTAATCCTTTCAGCGGTGGAAAAGGTCGGCCGTGCCGTTATGACTCTTAACTGAGACGTGGAGGAGCGGAGAGGAGAGAATGGTCTGTCTCTGACGCTGCGCTGCCCCGTCCCCCCAACCCCTCTCCATCCCTACGGTCACCCAGCCACTCTGATAATTGCCTTGTTTAATTGGAGGACCCTTAACGATGTGTGACAGCACTGGCCTATCAATTATGAAAGCATAAGTTGTGTGTCTGTGTTGGCCTGCCTGTGTGTAAGGGACACTGTGTGTAAGGGACACTGTGTGCTTGTCTCCATTAGCCCTGGTCTGGTTGAACCCCTGTGTGGAGGGCTCTTCACCCCGGTAATG